>NC_081788.1:4427822-4590322 GCF_963082965.1 Carassius carassius
CTGTTAGTTAGCATTAGTGATCTGAAATGAGTACTTCAATATGAGTTGCCTTAAAATGTGTCTCCCAAGGCGTATTTAAACTGCTAAGTTAAGGCTGCTCTGTGCCTGCTCAAATTTTGTGCAGTGCCCTGCATTGAACCCTCCGTCAGCCCATAATATCACGGCATACAGTTGAAATTGCTGTGGAAATGCAATTATGCCACCTCTGAGCAGCATTAAACAGTCTGTGTAAAGACACCTAAATGCCACTTCAGAAGCACTTCTGTGCCACCTTTGCAGTGTAAATTAGTCACTATTGTGTCTAACATGCCTGCTTCAAGGTATTTTTTTAATAGTGGATGAAATAAATTATATGTTTTAGCTTTGAAATGGCAACTCAAATGAGTAAAATCATTCCCCAAAGAGAGTAAGAGTAAACAACATTTTACTTCATTTTTGATTCAACTTAGTAATAGTTGGAATTCACATATTGGACAGCGATGGCATCAATCCTAATGCCTTCGTTCTGTTAATTTGTCCACACTTTACAATTAGTTCGGACTCCTACTGAGGGCAAACAAGGAAACCGATCCACTGGATGGAGTAAATTCAACAGGTGAAAAATATGAGTGAAATAATAAATTATTGTAATAAATCCTTTCTATTCATATCCCTTTGATATTGTTTGAAATCCACATTTTTTTGCACTAAGAAAACACAACATCAAATGTATCATAAATATGCATATTTACACTTTATTTGTTATTTCAACAGGATGATGTTACTGTCTGAAGCCTAATCCAGTGTGCAGAAACATTAAATAATGCTCTATCTCTGGATGTCCTCTCAGGATTGATTTTAATCACTGGACACATACCAATGTATTTAATACATGTTTTCCATTTTGCTATGTGAATTTAATTATGAACGTTATCTGAATGAACATCTGATTTTGGTTGAAGATATGGAAGTTAAAATATGAAGACTCTTTAAAGGTGCCCATCATGTGCAAATTAGTGATAAAATATCAACAACTATGAAGGATCCAAACAATACTTGTATTAATTTATTCTTTTAGCTTATAAACAAACATAATACAATCTTTATAGAAACAAAATCAAATATGCAGCTCCTAAATACTGATTTTATGTAAAACATTTAATAAAATAACCTTCTAAAATCACCATTTGTCTTTGATTAATTTCTCATCATTTTTTAAAGAAAATAAATGTAAATGGCTTGGACTTCATTAGATTTTCGTCCAGCTGATGCTTTTATCCAAAATGACTTACAGTCTCTTATCAGAGACACAATGGTGTCAGTAGGTGAATGTTTGAATCTTTCTGCTAATGAAAGTTATGATAAAATGAACTGCTGGGCTTCCCCAACCAGTCACAGGCTGCATTGAGTTGCATTGCTCAACAGACTGGCCTCATGGTGTTCCACTGGTTTAGAAGGTCGGCCAGTCAGTCCCCAGAATGATTACACAAGTGCACAGACATGGTAAAGGTTGTAGGAGTTGTTTTTATAGTCTGGAGTTGCTGGAGCCCCAGATAAGATTTTACATGCAAAAAAATAAATAAAAAATTCTCTAAGACAGTTAGCACAGGTGTGATGTAGTAAGTAGAAGACCTCACTCCATCTTTGGCAACATTTCCCTTATCATCATCTTCATGAGTGGGATGAAGACAGTCCTCCACAGGATTGTCAACATCACCTCCCTCGACAAGCGTTTCTTACCCTGTACGAACCGAAATATAATTATTTTACCACTAGAGGGCAATGTGCAGTGTTCACCTGTTCGACATCACATTTTAACTTTCCCTTGAGGATGTACTGGACAGGTTTGGGTGAACATATGGTTCTTAGCTTCACATGCTTTTATTGTAAATGGTATTTGTTCATTAAAATAACCAGTCATGAAATGGACGTCGCTTTGTGGACAATGTTTATTCCAACCTTAGTCAACAACAATTGCCACCCTTCCAAGACGGATAGGAAAGCCACTTCATACCCATTACTTCTTTATTTGGCTTCTGCAAGAAAAGAAAACCACATGTAAAAACTGATAATGAATGAATTTTCCATTTACAGTGTTTACCTCTGATTTATCATTCAGAAGTAGAAAAATCCTTATGTACGTAATAGAAATAGTTCACTTAAAAACTGTAAAAATGCTACCTTAAAATGGGTTAATAATAATATTAAGAGGCTCACCAACTGGCTAACTGTATAAACTTTATTTAGAGATGCCATTATTTCTTCCATGGATGTTCAAAATCGTTTAAATTAACCTGGGGTTTTCACTCTATGTCACTTTGATTGTAAACAATAATAATAATAACATTAAAAACTACAAAATATTAATACAATTAAATGTAGTGCCTATATTTAATGTTTCTAGACTATGTATAAACAGTTTTGTTACTGGGGGAGGAGTCATACGCTCAGGTACTACGTGAATTTTTATAAAGGGGTTTTTAAAGACACTCCATTGTTGTTTCTTATTTACACACTCATACCATCAAACTGTTGTATAAATGCAATATCATACTTGTAGCAGTGTGATATTGCACGGTTGTGATTATCTAATGCTGATATACAGCCACACTGCACTGCTACTTGCTGTGTTTCTGTGGCTCAGTTGTAGAGATTTGTGTTAGCTATGTGGAGGTTTGTGGGGTCAATTCCCATACTGGATAAAGGTAAAATAAAAAAAAAGCCTGAATGTACTATAAGTCACTTTGGATAAAAGTGATATATATTATAAAATTTTAACATTTAAATTTTTCATTAATTACTCTGATTTGTGTTGTTTTGTGTTTCATATGCTAATTAATATATTCAGTTGTACAATACGTTATTCACGTCAATAGTTATGTCTGTCTGGATTGTAACTCCTGAATGTTTATAATAAAATCGTCTAAACAGCAATACTAACAGAAATTACAACATTTTCAATTCAAAACCCAGACAATGACTTGTTTAGATCAAACATCACTCAAGCAAGGCAAGGTTATGTATTTTTTATTTTATTTTGATAGTTTATTTTTTTATTTAATTAATTAATTGTATTTATTTGGCCTGGTGTGGCATGGCAGTGTTTGCATTTAAATATCTGTGTACTTGGGGCCTATTTACACTTGTGACTTTATGTATTTTTGCTGATATGATTGTTACAGTATATGACTTGTTAAAACTGTTCCTATTACACATGGCCACATAAATGTGCCCCCCCCCCTCAAAAAAAAAGAATATAAATATGATCCTCAATTCCTGCACTACAAGCAAATTCAACAGGTTTCACATCACCGAAAGCAACAGATATGTGCTGCATTTTATTCATCATACTTTCAAGATCAAAGACGGCAATGGAAGAGTGAGGACTGTTGAGACTGAATTATTATTTCTCTTTTCTGTCATACTGACTCTGTGAGCCTGTCCCATTACCCACATTTGTGTGGTCTCAGTCACTTGAGAGCGCGCATGTGGCAGGAAGTGTGTGTGCACGACCAGCTCTTAAAAATGCAAATGTTCAGTGGTCTAAACACACACAATATCCACGTTATGTTTAATAGTGCTTATTTGAGGCCTGTCCCGTTATTCATTATGTTCAGAAAATCACAATCATTTGTCCAGAAATCATGAGATATCAAAGAAACCATTGCATGTTAAGTTCAATTAACATTAAAACATTTGCAACTGCTTCTTATCACTTAATTAGAAGCACCAAAAATAAATGGCATCATACATAAGAACAACTGAGCAGAAATGAATAAGTTATTAAGCACAATGTACAAATTTAACTTATAAGGTTGCTTACTCAGTGTAAACATATATTATTGTGACAGTTCCTGTTTAGTGTGTTATTGCAATTAAAAGGGAATAAAATGCAAAGAATGACAAAAAAAAAATGTGTTGTGTATTGCTGGTCCACTCTGGCTGAATGTGTTAGATAACAGTGAGAAAGCGAGAATACAGTGGGTTATAGAAAGTATTCAGACCCCCTTAAATGTTTCACTCTTTGTTATATTGCAGCCATTTGCTAAAATCATTTAAGTAAAAAAAAAATCCTCATTAATGTACATACAGCAACCCATATTGACAGAAAAACACAGAATTGTTGACATTTTTGCACATTTATTAAAAAAGAAAAACTGAAATATCACATGGTCCTAAGTATTCACACCCTTTGTTGTGACACTCATATATTTCAGATGCTGTCCTTTTCTTCTGATCATCCTTGAGATGTTTCTACAGCTTCATTTGAGTCCAGTTGTGTTTGATTATACTGATTGGACTTGATTAGGAAAGCCACACACCTGTCTAGATAAGACCTTACAGCTCACAGTGCATGTAACAGCAAATGAGAATCATGAGGTCAAAGGAACGGCCTGAAGAGCTCAGAGACAGAGTTGTGGCAAGGCACAGACCTGGCCAAATTTACAAAAAAAAAATTCTGCCCTCCATAATCCTTAAATGGAAGACGTTTGGGACGACCAGAACCCTTCCTAGAGCTGGCCGTCCGGCCAAACTGAGCTATCAGGGGGGGAGAGCCTTGGTGAGAGAGGTAAAGAAGAACCCAAAGATCACTGTGGCTGAGCTCCAGAGATGCAGTCGGGAGGTGGGAGAAAGTTGTAGAAAGTCAACCATCACTGCAGCCCTCCACCAGTCTGGGCTCAGTGCAAGACACATGAAAGCCCCCATGGAGTTTGCTAAGAAAACACCTGAAGGATTCTCTGGTCTGATGAGACCAAGATAGAACTTTTTGGCCTTAATTCTAAGCAGTATGTGTGGAGAAAACAAGGCACTGCTCATCACCTGTCCAATACAGTCCCAACAGTGAAGCATGGTGGTGGCAGCATCATGCTGTGGAGGTGTTTTTCAGCTGCAGGGACTATAAAAAAAAGTCTGCTTACCTAAAATGGCTCTATTCTATGGCTCTAAAATGGTCCTCTTATTCCATTTCTGTATTTCAATATTTTGTTGTTCTGAATTATACAGTACACATGAATTAAGTCAACTGTTGCATTTTACTCAAAGCATAGGCTATATGTTTTTGGGTTTGTTATGTTTTGTTTGATCATATGTATTAATAATTAATAAAAGTGTTTTTTAAATTAAGATTGTTCTTATTCAGAACCTGTTCTCGGTTCACAACCCTTGTTATTATCTGCATTTTGTAGAGGGTTTTGCCAATCTGGCGTCCCCTCTCCATTGCCTGGTAGCAGAGTTGGTTGGCACCAAGAAAAAGAGGGGTTCAGGTAGACCCATAGGGAGCTGCAGGACCCTAGAGTGTGAACAAGGATTCCAGTGTCTCAAGGAGATATTGGTAGCAGCTCCTGTGTTAGCATATGCTGATTTAGCTAAGCCCTTTGTACTTGATATTGATGCTAGCCATTTGGGACTAGGGGCAGTGCTTAGCCTGGAGCATAGTGGGAGGTTATGGCCAGTGGCTTATGCTAGTCAAGGGCTTAGGCCTACAGAGAAGAATATGGAGAATTATAGTTCCATGAAGTTGGAACTTTTTGCCCTTAAATGGGTGATGGCAGAAAAGTTGCTAAGGATTTTCTCCTGAGCCATTGTTGTACCATCTATATGGATGACAACCTACTGAGCTTTCTGAATTCGGCTAAGCTAGGTGCAATTGAGCAGCGCTGGGTTTCTCAGTTGGCAATTTTCGATTATGAGATCAAGTATAGCCCTGGTCGTGTTAATGGAAATGCTGACTCATTGTTGAGGCAGTATTCCTCTTGTAATTTGACACAGTCCTCTGGTACACCGCTGCCCAAGACACTCCACTTAGTGGATATCCATCAGGGGGTGGAAAGTGAGTTAGTAGGGGCAGACCAGCATGCTATTGCTGCCTTTCCATTTCGTTCTAAGGAAGAGCTCCAGCAGATGCAGCTCAATGATCCAACATTGGTGGTATTATATTTCAAGGAAAAAGTACCAGTCTAAGGTGGAGAGACAGTCAGTGTCCAAGTCTGAGCTGGAGCTCTTTCGACAATGGGGTCAATTGTTTTTTAAGGAGGGATTGTTGTACCACCACCCCCAACGTCCTGATTGAGGGGAGGAGGCAGATCAATAGGGACAACCAGAAGATTTGTGGGATGAGGTATTTAGGCAGTTACATGATGGGCATGGCCATCAAGGCCGAGAACAAACCTATGAATTAATTCATAGGAGATGCTATTGGCCAAGCATGAGTGCCTATCTTCAAGAGTATTGTCAGAATTGTTGGCAGTGTACTATTTCAAAGTCCAGTTATCCAGTAGCCTCGTGCTGCCATGGGGCATTTGTTGGCATCCAAGCCTAATCAAATATTGCCAGTTGATTTCACTTCCTTAGAACCATCTAGTGATGGACGGGAGCATGTCCTAATTATGACAGATGTATTCCCAAAATACACATTGGCGGTGCCAACAAGGGACCAGAGGGCAACCACTGTGGCCAGTATTTTAGTCCAGGAATGGTTCTATAAGTTGGGTGTACCAGCTAGACTTCATTCAGATCAGGGTCGGAACTTTGAGAGCACAGTGATTGCCCAATTGTGTCATCTTTATGGAATTCAGAAGACTCACATGACTCTGTATCATCCTCAGTACAATGGACAGTGTGAATGCTTCAATCGAACACAGCATGATCTTCTTCGTTCCTTTCCACCCGAACAGAAAAGTTCCTGGACTCAGGACTTGGCACATGTGGTTTTTACCCATAATACAACCTGCCATAATACCACGGTTGAGTCTCACCATTTTTTGATGTTTGGACAGACTCTGCGTTTGTGTATAGATTTTCTGCTGGCAGGGGTGGAAGATCCATTCATGGGTAGTGTAGAAGTTTGGGAAGCTAGACATCAGAATGGGTTAAAAGTAACGTATGAGAGGGTAAAGGCCTGTCTTGAGGCAGCTGCTGAACACAGGAAAATTTTGCATGATCAGACAGTATTGGGTCAACCCTTGATGGAGGGTCAGTTAGTACAACCCGAATTCCGGAAAAGTTGGGACGTTTTTTAAATGTTAATAAAATGAAAACTAAAGGAATTTCAAATCACATGAGCCAATATTTTATTCACAATAGAACATAGATAACGTAGCAAATGTTTAAACTGAGAAATTTTACACTTTTATCCACTTAATTAGCTCATTTAAAATTTAATGCCTGCTACAGGTCTCAAAAAAGTTGGCACGGGGGCAACAAATGGCTAAAAAAGCAAGCAGTTTTGAAAAGAATCAGCTGGGAGAACATCTAGTGATTAATTAAGTTAATTGATATCAGGTCTGTAACATGATTAGCTATAAAAGCTTTGTCTTAGAGAAGCAGAGTCTCTCAGAAGTAAAGATGGGCAGAGGCTCTCCAATCTGTGAAAGACTGCGTAAAAAAATTGTGGAAAACTTTAAAAACAATGTTCCTCAACGTCAAATTGCAAAGGCTTTGCAAATCTCATCATCTACAGTGCATAACATCATCAAAAGATTCAAAGAAACTGGAGAAATCTCTGTGTGTAAGGGACAAGGCCGGAGACCTTTATTGGATGCCCGTGGTCTTCGGGCTCTCAGACGACACTGCATCACTCATCGGCATTATT
Source organism: Carassius carassius (assembly GCF_963082965.1). Lineage (NCBI taxonomy): Eukaryota > Metazoa > Chordata > Actinopteri > Cypriniformes > Cyprinidae > Carassius > Carassius carassius. The sequence goes on from NC_081788.1 coordinate 4,435,393, forward strand.
GTGTCAATGACATTACTAAATGGCACCAGGAATACTTTCAGAAACCACTGTCGGTAAACACAATCCGCCGTGCCATCAGCAAATGCCAACTAAAGCTCTATCATGCAAAAAGGAAGCCATATGTGAACATGGTCCAGAAGCGCCGTCGTGTCCTGTGGGCCAAGGCTCATTTAAAATGGACTATTTCAAAGTGGAATAGTGTTTTATGGTCAGACGAGTCCAAATTTGACATTCTTGTTGGAAATCACGGACGCCGTGTCCTCCTGGCTAAAGAGGAGGGAGACCTTCCAGCATGTTATCAGCGTTCAGTTCAAAAGCCAGCATCTCTGATGGTATCGGGGTGCATAAGTGCATACGGTATGGGCAGCTTGCATGTTTTGGAAGGCTCTGTGAATGCTGAAAGGTATATAAAGGTTTTAGAGCAACATATGCTTCCCTCCAAACAACGTCTATTTCAGGGAAGGCCTTGTTTATTTCAGCAGGACAATGCAAAACCACATACTGCAGCTATAACAACAGCATGGCTTCGTCGTAGAAGAGTCCGGGTGCTAACCTGGCCTGCCTGCAGTCCAGATCTTTCACCTATAGAGAACATTTGGCGCATCATTAAACGAAAAATACGTCAAAGACGACCACGAACTCTTCAGCAGCTGGAAATCTATATAAGGCAAGAATGGGACCAAATTCCAACAGCAAAACTCCAGCAACTCATAGCCTCAATGCCCAGACGTCTTCAAACTGTTTTGAAAAGAAAAGGAGATGCTACACCATGGTAAACATGCCCCGTCCCAACTATTTTGAGACCTGTAGCAGAAATCAAAATTGAAATGAGCTCATTTTGTGCATAAAATTGTAAACTTTCTCAGTTTAAACATTTGCTATGTTATCTATGTTCTATTGTGAATAAAATATTGGCTCATGTGATTTGAAAGTCTTTTAGTTTTCATTTTATTAAAATTTAAAAAACGTCCCAACTTTTCCGGAATTCGGGTTGTACATCTTTGTGAGTGTGGAATTTGAGGCTGGAATAAGATTCAGAACATTCATGCAATGGGGACTCTGTGATGGTGGTTATTGCGCCTTTAGTACCGACCCCTATATATTATGCTTCTGTGGCAATTGTCCTGGATGTGACATCCAGTTGCACTTTCCCTCTGGCCTCTGCTTCAAATTTGGCTTCTAGAGAAGCCTCAGTTGTAGAGGGCTTACGGAGATCTTCTAGGGTAACTGCAGGGAAACATTGTAATCATTATCATTTGCCCAAAACTCTTACTGCTAATATATCTGCTAGTGTATTAATACAGGCTGATAATTCAGTTCCATAGTGAGAGGTGGACTTTTATTTTCATCCTTGGCTGTAGAAAGTCTTTTGCTTGTTTTTGTTGATTGGTTTGGTTTGGACTGTTTCATAATTTTTTTCTCCACTCTTGGTTCATGATTTGAGCTGTATCTAATGTTTGGTGTAAAGGTATAACATCAAAAAGAAACCACCTTTAATTATTTTAGTGATATTTATTTATTTATCTATTTATCTATTTACTTATTTATTTATTATTAGTATTATTTTGTTATTCATTGTTGTCGTTGTTTTAGTCATTAATGTCTTTTTTGTGAGCATAGGGGTGGCCGGTACATTTGGTCCGACTAAACCAAAGCCAGTGGGCTGGTTATATACAGAAGTATTGAAGCACAGTGTACGTACAATAATTGAAGGCTTGTCTCTTTGGGGACCCTTAATCAAGGTTACGGTACTTGGACACATCTGCTATCAATGCCAATGAATGTTAGTTTGGTTTAAGCAAAGTGGTTGACTAAGGTGTAAATTGTCTTTTTTATGAATGTTGGACTAAATGTTTTTAGTAGTGATTTTGATAGTAAATTTGATCTTGTGGCATTGTTCCTTCTTGTCCGTTTTATTTAATTGAAAGCCTGCTACTGTTACAGAATACCCGGGAGGCTGAGGAGTAATAGAAAGATAGTTTATTAAAGGCACAAGCAGAGGAAGGGGTAGTGCTGGGTAGAGTGATCAATGGTAGTGATAAATGGATCCTTGATAGCTGGGTGAAGACGTCAGAGGAGGGAGGTGTACAACACACATGCACGATGGAGACTTGGATCTTCGGGGGATCGCTGGAGAGAGGTAAATAGAGGTAGAGTTAGTCCTTAGAGTTAGCACACAGGTAAGACCTTGTCGCGAACAAGACCGGACGCTTACTGAGTGCGTGTGTGGGGTATTTATAGTGCTGATGTGATTGGATCGTAATGAGGGTCAGGTGGAAGTGATTAGTATTCCGGTGAGAGCATGCGTTGTGAGTGAGTGGAGGTGGAACCTGGCGTGTTTGTAACAGCTACCTTGAGGTTTATAAATGTGGGTGTTCATCAGGGGTATCCGTGCTCCCTTACTCTTTTTAGAGTAGGTGTCAGACTTATTGGAGGAAATGTGTAAAGCAGTATGTTTGGCCACGGGTGTGCTAGGGCAGCGGTCCCCAACCTTTCTAGTGACAAGGACCGGTTTAATGTCAGACAATATTTTCACGGACCGGGCTTTAAGGTGTGACGGATAAATACAACAAAATAAAATGATACGACTGGCATAAAAACTGTGGTATATTTTAAATATAGTAATAAACATGAATCCATTGTGTATTCTTGTGCAACTTTATTAGCAACGTCCTCATAACATCACGCCAACAACATAACATGAATAACATCCTCTCTGCCCCTAACGCTCACTGAGTCTGTGACGTTTAATCCACTGCGCCCGGCTCTACTGGTCCAATTAGTGCAGGGTTGTGCCAGTGTTGTTTTGTGTCGAAAATTTAAAAAGTATATATAATGAGCGAGTACATCATGGATCTATTTTCCCAAACCGTGTTTTTGTCTTTTCCTGAATCACTACGGTAACCTTATAATAAATTGCAAAGAGTTTGAAGTTATCATCATCTACAGTGCATAATATCATCCAAAGATTCAGAGAATCTGGAACAATCTCTGTGCGTAAGGGTCAAGGCCAGAAAACCATTCTGGATGCCCGTGATCTTCAGGCCCTTAGATGGTACTGCATCACATACAGGAATGCTACTGTAATGGAAATCACAACATGTGCTCAGGAATAATTCCAGAAAACATTGTCGGTGAACACAATCCACCGTGCCATTCGCCGTTGCCGGCTAAAACTCTATAGGTCAAAAAAGAAGCCATATCTAAACATGATCCAGAAGCACAGACGTTTTCTCTGGGTCAATGCTCATTTAAAATGGACTGTGGCAAAGTGGAAAACAGTTCTGTGGTCAGACCTAAATTTGAAGTTCTTTTTGGAAAACTGGGACGCCATGTCATTCAGACTAAAGAGGACAAGGACAACCCAAGTTATTATCAGCGCTCAGTTCAGAAGCCTGCATTGTACATCTCTGATGGTATGGGGTTGCATGAGTGAGTGAGGCATGGGCAGCTTACACTTCTGGAAAGGTACCATCAATGCTGAAAGGTATATCCAAGTTCTAGAACAACATATGCTCCCATCCAGATGTCGTCTCTTTCAGGGAAGACCTTGCATTTTCCAACATGACAATGACAGACCACATACTGCATCAATTACAACATCATGGCTGTGTAGAAGAAAGATCCGGGTACTGAAATGGCCAGCCTGCAGTCCAGATCTTTCACCCATAGAAAACATTTGGCGCATCATAAAGAGGAACATGCGACAAAGAAGACCTAAGACAGTTGAGCAACTAGCAGCCTGTATTAGACAAGAACGGGCCAACATTCCTATTCCTAAACTTGAGAAACTTGTGTCCTCAGTCCCCAGACGTTTGCAGACTGGTATAAAAAGAAGAGGGGATGCCACACAGTGGTAAACATGGCCTTGTCCCAACTTTTTTGAGATTTGTTGATGCCATGAAATTTAAAATCAACTTATTTTTCCCTTAAAATGATACATTTTCTCAGTTTAACCTGTTAGCCAGCACCAGAACGCCCTCGTCCTGAAAGCCTCTAAACTCGCGCGTATCAGTGTTTTCGAATAGATTAAATGAAATGGGACAAATTTCATCTTGACAATCTATGTATCATTATAAAGATCTAAGCCTCAAGCATCGACAGATCGCTGTTTTTCAATGGAAAGCTTATAAAGACTGTATTTGCTACATTTGTGTAAGCAGTACACATAAAAACATGAGCAATGGAAACGCTGTACATACCAGATCCGTCGTAATAAGGAGTCATAAACACATCCACAGCTGTAAATCCCGGTTTATTGAATATCCCGCAGGGGGCAAGGATATATCAACTCAACTTCTACAAATGTCCCAAGGAAACAGAACAGCCGCCGCGTACGCCATCTTGTTTCGCACCCTCGCAGCTCAGAGTGGGTGGAATGACGTGTCCCTGAAAGCCATATTCCAGAGAAGCCTCAACACGGATCTCCAGGCAGAGCTCGTATGTAAAGGAGAAAATTAATTGTTTACTGACTATGTCACGCTTGCAATTAGGATGGATAATTTGATGAGACAGACTCCGCGAAGAAACTATATTAAGGAACTACTGTCTTTTACCACGGCTGTAAATAAAACTATAACGCCCGAAGAACCCATGCAAGTCAACTATACCAAAATTTCTGAAAGTGAACGAGCACGGCGATGTCATCTCCGTCTCTGTTTCTACTGCGGAGAACCAGGCCATCGATGCCAGAGATGTCCACACAAGGCCCTGAAACCCATTCTGGTAGATATGGAACACTTGTCTATACCTAATAATCAATCCTTCAAAATTCCCCTTATCTTGAAAACTGAAGAGCTGTACATCTCATTAACAGCAATGATCGATTCCGGAGCTGCATTAAATCTCATTCATGAAGATATCATCACGAAGTATAACTTACTCGTCCAACCATGTAACCCACCCATCAAGATCAAAGCCATAAATGACACAGTAATCGGAACTGGAATAATTAAACAAACTAAGACACTTACATTGCAAGTGGGGTTATTTCACCAGGAGTCCATATCCTTCTATGTCGTAAATTCACCTAAGCATGAAGTCATCCTAGGATTCCCATGGCTGTCCATTCACGACCCCGTCCTGTCATGGCATCAGGATGAGTTGACCAAGTGGTCAGCCTTTTGTGAAAGTCACTGTTTCTTGTCGGTTCCCCAGCCTTGCTGTATCACTAGTGTTGAAAGTCCTTCGAGTACTAAGACTGTCAATATTCCCTCCTGTTACGAAGACCTAGCAGAGGTCTTTAGTAAAACTAAGGCAACACAACTACCACCTCATCGTCCTTGGGACTGTAATATTGATTTACTCCCCAATGCCATGCCCCCCAAGAGTCGTATTTATCCCTTATCTCGCACAGAATCTCAAGCCACGGAGGATTATATTGAGGAGGCCCTGAGTTCAGGACTCATCCGACCTTCCACGTCTCCAGCTGCAGCAGGGTTCTTCTTTGTGGAGAAAAAGGACGGAGGACTCAGGCCCTGTATTGATTATCGGGGATTAAACAACGTCACGATAAAATTCCGCTACCCTTTACCACTGGTCCCTTCAGCTCTGGAACAGCTCCGTGAAGCAAGGATTTACACCAAATTAGACTTACGAAGTGCATACAACCTCATTCGCATCAAGGAGGGCAACGAGTGGAAGACTACCTTCCTCACCACTAGAGGGCGCTTTGAGTATCAGGTCATGCCGTATTGACTTGCCTCTGTCTTCTAGTCCTTCATAAACGAGATCTTCCGGGACCTGCTTAACCAGTACGTAATTGCTTACATTGATGACATTCTCATATACTCCAAGTCTGAGGCAGAACACGTTGACCATGTCAAGACCGTCCTCACTCGGCTTCTGAAGAATCAACTGTATGTCAAGGCGTGAGTTTCAAATGTGAGTTTCATGTCAAGCAGACATCATTCCTGGGTTATCACATTAGTCATCAGGGTGTCAAGATGGACGAGGCCAAGGTGAAGGCAGTAACGGAATGGCCTCAACCTTCCACTATCAAGGAACTTCAGAGATTCCTGGGATTTGCTAACTTCTACCGAAGGTTCATTAGAAATTACAGCATGGTTGCAGCACCACTGAAACCACTCCTCAAGGGTAAACCTTCCAAACTCAGGTGGAGTGAGGAGGCTAATCAAGCATTCAATGTCTTAAAAGTTAAATTTACCACGGCTCCTATCCTCAAGCACCCTGACCCTAACTTACGATTCATCGTGAAAGTAGATGCCTCGGACTCAAGCATTGGAGCCGTACTCTCCCAGCGCCATGGTCAGCCGGGTAAACTGTACCCTTGTGCATTCTTTTCCAGAAAGTTAACGGCAGCTGAACAAAACTATGATGTGGGGAATAAGGAACTCCTGTCTATGAAAGCGGCGATAGAGCAATGGAGGCACTGGCTCGAGGGAGTCTGAGAAAGGTGTCTGAGATTGTTGGTGTTCTTGGCGAGTTGCTGTCTTGCTGATGTGCATAGGAATAATAATCCAATAATATCATAAATAATAGTATTATAGTCCCAGTTCACTTTTAAACCTGTAAATACATTTCCTGATTATACTTACATTAAGTAATGTTTATACCTGATTATACTTTCTTGAGTAACATTTTCAATGCAGGACTTTTACTTGTATCAAGAGTATTTTTACAGTGTGGTATTAGTGCTTTATACATTATTAGGTAAAGGATTCACAAGATCAACAAGCTTGTTTGCTTTGCGGCCACTTTAAATACAAGATAAGCATGCGATCTACGTCAGACCGTCAGAATTTCCACAAATCTTTCTACAGCGTTGTTGGCAGCGCTGGCAGAACGATTTTTTAAACTCTCGACGGCGGCGGTGTGAACGCACAGTTGTTGAATATATGTTTGATCATATGTGTTAATAAATGATGTCTTTAAAAGGATTTGATTAGTATTTGATTAATTAGGGATGCCTCACTTTACTTGAAAATAAATTTGTCATAATCTCGGAATGTTTATTGGTAATTGTAAATAACACAATGTATGAACTGTATTCAAACTGAAATATTATACCTGGACCTTAAAGAAATCTAATGAAATCAGAGGTGTAAAATACTTGAGTAATTTTACTTGATTACTTTGCTTAAGTATTATTTGGGGGAATTTTTACTTTATTCAAGTACAATTTAAACTGGTTACTTGTACTTTGATTACATTTCTGGAGAAAAAAAACTGTACTTTTAACTCCTTAAAGTTTTATTTCATCTTAAAAATTACATTACATTTTTATTTTATCTTATGAACAATAAACATGGTAAACAGAAGTTCAAATGTGTGTGCTTGATGTGAGAACCAATGATCATTGTTTTCTCGCATCAAGCACACACATTTCTACTTTACTTGTGACTTTCATCACGTAAATATCTGGCTTCAAAAGTTCACTATCAAATATGAGGAAGCATATTGAGGTAGCAAAGTTGCGTCCCCCCCAAACAGTTTATTCATTATTCTTTCTGTTTTGATATAGCCATTAGCTAAATGCACAAGATTGAGTGCAAATAAATTATACATAATTTATGTAAGAAGATAAGTAAAGTTTGTGGACAAACTTTGAAGTTGGCTTGAGAAAGCCTAGCCTGAAAGTTTGAAGCAGACCTAAAACCTTGAAGTTTGAAAGTTTAGATAGATGACATAGATGTTGATAGCATGTTATTAGCATGATCTACCATGTTGCTAGCATGTTATTAGCATGATTACCATGTTGATAACATGTTTTAGCACAATTCTCATGTTGTTAGCATGTTGCTAGCATGTTTCTAAAATGATTAACATGTTGCTGGCATGTTGTGAGCATGATTTACATGTAATTAATATGTTGCTAGCATTGTTTGCTGTTTTTGCATTGTTTCACATGTTTGCTGAAATATACTAAATAATGGGTTGTCTTTTCAAATCTTTTATTTTGTGTCATTATATTTATTGAGTTGGCTCGTGTGGTTTATGTTTTGTGCTTCAGAAATGTGACATAATGTTTTTTTTTCTGCAGTGCATTGTGGGATTTTTCAGGGAGCAAATGTTCCAGTGCTCTGGAATGATTTTGTGATTAGGACAGCCCTTAAAATGCCAGACAACGGATCAGCAAACCCTATTTTAGTCTCTCTTTTGTTATTTGTCTTTGTCAGATCGTTTTGGATGTTCCCGCTCGTGTTTCACCTACAGTCTCCTGTGATCTCCACCATTCCAGCACTCTTGGTTCATCATGTCACCATCTTCCAGATCTCCGTTCCTGCATTATCTTCTTCGCTTCATCTCCAGAAGGATCGGGTTGTCCTCAGCGGTCCTGTGCTGCCAAGGGCTCACACCAGAAGTTCATGCTTCCTACATCTGATCTTCTTTCAATAAAGACATGCTATATTTGCTTCAGAATCTTTGAATTTATCATTACAGAACGATCTGACCAACATGGATTCAGCAAATACCACAGATTTAAACAAGTTCTTGTCACGAAGAATTTCCAGAATGGATCAACAAGAGGAGAACCTGGTTGTTACGGGATGAGCAGTGCAAGCCTTGGTAGCACACAGCTTCAACATCTAGTTAAACCCACTGCGCCCAGCACACTGCCTGTTCCCCCCACACCTATTACATCCGGCCGCCAACCTGAACCACGCATACCCACTCCCGTAATATCCTGATGAGCCAAGCTATTGTAGGGCATTTTTGACAAAATTTTTTCTCTTTAACCACAGACTTTCCACATACTGACCCTACTTTCAGGACGAGCGGCTTTGTGGCGGCGGAATGGGAGAACCAACATCAATGCTGTTCCTTGTTCCAGGCACTTTCTGATGAGATGAAGTGGGTATTCAATCGAGCAGTGGCAGGATGGGAGGCAGCCCGTCAACTCGCTGACCTTCGCCAAGGAAATCGGTCTATATCGGATTACTCGATTGACTTCCGTACCCTGGCTGCCGAGTGCCACTGGAACAAGGAGGCGCAGTGGGACATGTTACTGCATGGGTTGGCTGACCGCATCCAAAAAGAGATCTTCACCCTGGACCTGCCTATGAAGCTCAACGGACTCATTAATCTAGCACTGAGGGCAGATGCTCGCTTACATCGACTAGAACAGCGGACCAGAATGACCCTGCTTCCTGGAAAGTAATTTCATGGATTACACTTTAGCTCAAAGACTCTGGATACCTATCACTTCTCTTAAGAATCATATTTCAGTCAGCACACTCAATGGACAAGTACTTCCTGACATTACACTCACCACTCACCCTCTGACACTCATCACATCGGGCAATCACACGGAACAATTGTCATTTCTTCTGTTGGACTCACCCATGGCTCCCATTGCCCTGGGTCATCCCTGGCTAGTTCAACACAGTCCGAGGGTTGACTGAGGATGTAATTCAGTTTCATCTTGGAGCACTAAATATAATGTGTCTTGTCTGATGTCTGCCTGTTCATCTGTGTCTAGTTCTGTTTTTCAGAGGGAGGTGGTGAATCTATATAACGTGCCTGGGGAGTACCTTGACCTGGAGGAGGTGTTCAGTAAGTCCCTTGCTGCTTCTCTACCTCTGCATCATTCATATGACTGTGCTATAGAGATACCCCCAGGTAAGTCTCCGCCTAAAGGCAAACTTTACTCACTTTCATTTCCTGAAAGGAAGGCCATGGAGAAATATCTTTCTGATTCTCTAGCATCCGGAATCATCTGTCCTTCCTCTTCTCCAGTAGGGGCGGGGTTCTTTTTTGTAGGAAAGAAGGATGGTTCCCTGTGATCTTGTATTGATTACTGAGAGTTGAACAACATCACGGTAAAGAATACCTATACTTTGTCGTTGATGTCTTCAGCTTTCGAGAGGTTGCAGGGAGCATAAGTCTTCACGAAATTGGACTTCAATACCCCCAGGGGCCACTTTGAATATTTGGTTATGCCCTTCGGGCTATCCAAATCCCCGGCGATTTTTCTGGCACTTGTCAATGATGTGTTGAGGGAAATTTTTTGGGCTTTTTGTCAAGGCGGAAAAATGCATTTTTCATGCACAGTCTGTTTCTTTTCTAGGTTACATTGTCTCTTTCGCAAGTTCAGCAAACCTGCCACGCCTTTCACCGCCTTGACCTCCCCCAGAATGACGTTCAGGTGGTCCAATACAGCCGAGGCTGCATTTACCAACCTAAAGAGCCACTTAGTTTTGGCTCCAATCTTAGTCGCCCCTGATCCCACACGTCAGTTCGTGGTGGAGGTCGACACGTCAGAGGTGGGGGTAGGTGCAGTTCTTTCCCAACGCACTTCCTCAGATGACAAGATGCATCCTAGCAACTTTTTGTTCCCATCGTCTATCACCTGCCGAACGTAAATATTGCATTGGTAACAGAGAATTGGCCGTCAAGTTAGCATTGGAGGAATGGCGTCATTGGTTAGAGGGGTCGGGGGTACATTTTATCATTTGGACCGATCATAAAAACCTCAAATATATCAGATCTGCTAAAAGACTCAACTCCAGGCAGGCTCGGTGGGCACTTTTTTTTGGACGTTTTGATTTTTCTCTCGTACCGCCCAGATTCCAAGAACATCAAACCCAATTTCTTATCTCATATTTTTGGTCCATCCGAACGCCCGGTAACTCCCGAGTGCATTTTACCCAAGAAAGTAGTCATCTCCACACTCATATGGGAGGTCGAATCGAAGGTCAAGACGGCCTTAGAAGGGGTAAAACCTCTGCCCAGTTGCCCACCGAGTGAATTATTTGAACCGGAGGAGTTACGGTCTAGGTTAAACAATGGGGTCATTGCTCCAACGTGGCCTGTCATCCAGGAGTTAACCGCACCAGCAGCTTAGTAAAGAAACATTTCTGGTGGCCATTAATGGCTCGCGGCATTCACAGTTTTGTCTTGGCTTGCTCGCTTTGCGCCTAATGGGTTACTCCAATCGCTGTCTGTCCTTTCGAGACCCTGGTCCCACATAGCACTAGATTTTGTCAAAAGTAATAGCATGATGGTTGTTTTGACCATAGTGGACCGGTTCTCGAAGTCGACACATTGCCTGCCTGCTACACACTGCCCTGGGTGGGGGCGCGTACCAAAGCAAAGGGCCACCGGTCAAGGCCTCTCATATACGTCGTCGGTCAAAAAGTGTGGCTTTCTACCAAGAACATTCCACTCCACTCCATGTCTAATAAATTAGCTCCCAAATTCATTGGCCCATTCACTGTCACCAAGATTCTTAGTCCAATGGCAGTCCGACTCAGACTTCCTCCGGCGTACAGGAGAATTTATTCCGTTTTTCATGTCTCCAAATTAAAACATGTATTTCATTCTCACCTTAATCCTCTGACCCCGGTTCCTCCACTGCCGCAGCTCATAGACGGGGAACCAACTTATTCGGTTAATCGTATACTGGACTCGAGGTGGAGGGGACGCGGATTTCAGTACCTGGTGGACTGGGAAGGTTACGGTCCGGAGGAGAGAAGTTGGGTTCCTGCTAGGGACATTCTGGATCACTCCCTTATTGATGATTACAATCAACAGGTAAGTTCCTTTGGGAGCGCCAGGCAGCGCTCCTAGGGGGAGGGGTACTCTCACGGTTAGTAGATTCGCTGTCTCTTTTCTCGTTTCATGTTGTGAGTGTCTGGTGGGGGTGGTCGCTGTTCACGGCTGCTGATCCGCATGCCAGCTGACTCCGATCAGCGTGGCAGCTGCAACGGATCAGCGTACCCTTTTTTAGTCTCTCTGTTGTTACTTGTCTTTGTCAGATCGTTGTGGATGTTCCCACTCATGTTTCACCAGTCTCATGTGATCTCCACCATTCCAGGAATCTTGGTTCATCACATCACCGTCTTCCAGATCTCCGTTCCTGCATCATCTTCCTCGCTTCATCTTCAGACGGATCGGGTTGTCCTCAGCAGTCCTGTGCTGCCAAGGGCTCACACCAGAAGTTCATGCTTCCTACATCTGATCTTCTCTCAATAAAGACACATTATATTTGCTATTGAATCTTTTAATTTATCATTACACAGCTCATCTGCATTTTTTTGGTCTAATAAATTAATTTTTCCACGACATTGTAATATATTGAGATGTACCTGTAGTGTGTCTTTTTTGGACACAGCTACAGACTAAATTGTGGCTCAGAAGAGGAGAAGAAGAAGAGAAAGAAGAAGCTTAAATAGCAGATCAGTAAGCTGGCTTTTTTTAAACAAACTTTAAAAAAAACTTTTTTTAAAAGAAAAGCAAAGAAAAATCTAGGTATCTAAATTACACATTTAACAAAAAGTGGCCTTACATTCGCCCTAATGAAAAATTCTGTACACTTGTGGTGTTCATGCCCACTTGTGCATATTCTGCCCAAATACAGGAAATACATCATATACTCTTGATAGACAAGAGCAAAATGCAAAGACCACAAGTGTGGTTATTACTTACTTCTAGACAAAAGTCAAAAAAGAATCAGTGATTGCTGCAGAGCAAGGATAAAAATTTCAAGAATTCTTTAGAAGTTTGGATCTGAACCGACAGCAGGTCTTTGTGATTATCGTAGTTATTTATTTTTCTTTTCTCAACTGTAGATTGCTGGAGCTCAAATAGTGAAAATGGATTTATTAAATGTAGACAAACTTTCTTGTCCTGTATGTCATGGAATCGTCGAAGCTCCTTTTCTATTATTATGTGGTCACAATGTCTGTAAAGAGTGTCTTCAATAGTTGTGGAGAACCAAGGAAACTCAGGAGTGTCCGGTCTGCGGGAGAAAATCCTTAAAAAATCCCTGTAATCCTGTGTTAAAAACTTTGTGCAAGTCATTCCTGATGGAGAGAAATGAGAGCCATTCTCTTGGGTCTGAGGAGATCTGCTGTTTACATGGTGAGGAACTCAAGCTCCTCTGTCTGGAGGACAATGAGCCTGTGTGTTCAGTGTGCAGAGATTCACAGAAATACACCAATCAAACTTTCAGACCCATCAGTGAGGCTGTTCCATTATATAAGGTAAGACAGAATACATATGTGTCACAGTGTCTGGGTTGTGTCCCTGGGTTTCCACTAGATGTCCCCCTTTCTCACGGTGTCTGTCACCTTATCACTTCCTGTTCCCTTATTTGGTCACCTTCCTCCTTGTTAGTAATTGATTGTTCCCCACCTGTCTCCTGTTCCCTCATTATCCTTCTGTGTATTTATACCCGGTCTGTCTGAGTCTGTGTTACGGAGTCCTTGTTTAATGTCCTATAGTTATTCATGTCCGTCGCTTCTTGCCTTGCTTTGCCTTGTCTTCGTGTCTTGTTTATGTTCGATATTCTGGTTTTGACCCTGCCTGGACTGTTTACCCCTTTGGTTTACCCTTTAATAAATGACTTACCTGCAATTGGTTCTATCTCCGTGCCTCATTGGATCCCTGCCGTGACAGAAGGACTCCGTCACACTAGGAACCAGCGGTATGTCATTTTTCCGTTCCCCAGCCAAGATGGCGGAGCGGCGAACCAAGTACCTTCGGTTGATCGCCCTCCGCCAAGAGGGCAATGAAGTGGGTGCCCTGGCTCAGGTGTTCTGGTCCCTGGCCGAGGGCATGGGCTACAACGATGCGGCCCTCAAGGACTATTTCAATGGCGGGCTGGATGATCCAGTGTCTCATGAGGAGATGGCGCAGTTAGAGACACTGGAATTCTGGGAATTCGTGCGCTACCTGCAGCATCGGCTTCGGTGGGATGCTCCAGCCACTTCGGTCTCTTCCGGCGGGGTGGTCGTCAGCCCAGCACCACTTCCCAGGATGGCAACCAGCCAAGCGCCACAACCCAAGATGGCCACCAGTCCAGCACCACTGCCCAGGATGGCTAACAGCCAAGCGCCACAGCACAAGATGGCCGCTAACCCAGCGCCAATGCCCAAATTGGCCACTTTTCCAGCGCCACAGCCCAAGATGGCCGCCAGCCCAGCGCCAATGCCCAAATTGGCCACCGGTTCAGCGCCACAGCCCAAATTGGCCACCGGTCCAGCACCACAGCACAAGGTGGCCGCTAACCCAGCGCCAATGCCCAAATTGGCCACCGTTCCAGCACCACAGCCCAAGATGGCCACCAGCCCAGCGCCAATGCCCAAATTGGCCACCGGTTCAGCTCCACAACCCAAGATGGCCGTCAGCCTAGCGCCACAGCACCAGATGGCCGTCAGCCAAGCGCCACAGCACAAGATGGCCGCTAACCCAGCGCCAATGCCCAGATTGGCCACCGGTCCAGCGCCACAGTACAGGATGGCCGCCAGCCCAGCGCCAATGCCCAAATTGGCCACCGTTCCAGCACCACAGCCCAAGATGGCCACCAGCCCAGCGCCAATGCCCAAATTGGCCACCGGTTCAGCTCCACAACCCAAGATGGCCGTCAGCCTAGCGCCACAGCACCAGATGGCCGTCAGCCAAGCGCCACAGCACAAGATGGCCGCTAACCCAGCGCCAATGCCCAGATTGGCCACCGGTCCAGCGCCACAGTACAGGATGGCCGCCAGCCCAGCGCCAATGCCCAAATTGGTCACCGGTTCAGCGCCACAGTACAAGATGGCCGCCAGCCCAGCACCACAGTACAAGAGGGCCGCCTGTCCAGAGTCATGGCCCAAGATGGCTGCTTGCCCAGCGCCGTTGCACAGGATGAGAGTCTCAGTTGACCCTCCGGAGTCTAGTCAGGTTCCAGTTGACCCTCCGGAGTCGAGTCAGGTGCCAGTTGACCCTCCGGAGTCGAGTCAGGTGCCAGTTGACCCTCCGGAGTCAAGTCAGGTGCCAATTGACCCTCCGGAATCGAGTCAGGTGCCAGTGAACTCTCCAGAGTCGAGTCAGGTGCCAGTGAACTCTCCAGAGTCGAGTCAGGTGCCAGTGAACTCTCCAGAGTCGAGTCAGGTGCCAGTGAACTCTCCAGAGTCAGGGCTAGTCACCGCTGATCCTCCAGAGTCAGGGCTAGTCACCGCTGATCCTCCAGAGTCGGGGCTAGTCACCGCTGATCCTCCAGAGTCGGGGCTAGTCACCGCTGATCCTCCAGAGTCGGGGCTAGTCACCGCTGATCCTCCAGAGTCGGGGCTAGTCACCGCTGATCCTCCAGAGTCGGGGCTAGTCAACGCTGATCCTCCAGAGTCGGGGCTAGTCACCGCTGATCCTCCAGAGTCGGGGCTAGTCACCGCTGATCCTCCAGAGTCGGGGCTAGTCACCGCTGATCCTCCAGAGTCGGGGCTAGTCACCGCTGATCCTCCAGAGTCGGGGCTAGTCACCGCTGATCCTCCAGAGTCGGGGCTAGTCACCGCTGATCCTCCAGAGTCGGGGCTGGTCACCGCTGATCCTCCAGAGTCGGGGCTGGTCACCGCTGATCCTCCAGAGTCGGGGCTGGTCACCGCTGATCCTCCAGAGTCGGGGCTGGTCACCGCTGATCCTCCAGAGTCAGGGCTGGTCACCGCGGATCCTCCAGAGACTAAGCTGGTCAGCGTTGACCTTTCAGAGTCAAGTCAAGTCACCGGTGATCTTCAAGGACTGAGTCAAGTCACCGGTGGTCTTCAAGGACTGAGTCAAGTCACCGGTGGTCTTCAAGGACTGAGTCAAGTCACCTCTGATCTTCATGAACAAAGGCAAGTCACCATTGATCTTCATGAGCAAATGCAAGTCACCAATGATCTTCATGAGCAGTGTCAGGCCAGCACCAATCTTCTGGAGTCCAGTAAGGACACCAGGGGATTACCAGAGTTTTGTTGTCCCATTGATCCAGCCGCACGGAGGTCTGCTCCGCCTTGGGGGGCTCTGGTCCTGACCACATGGCTGTGGTGGTCTTCTGCTCCGCCCTGGGGGCCTTCCGCCCTGACCACACGGTTGTGGGGGTCTTCCGCTCCGCCCTGGAGGACTCTGGCTTCGTCCACAAGGACGTGGTGGTCTTCTGCTCCACCCTGGGGGGCTTCCGTCCTGACCACACGGTTGAGGTGGTCTTCTGCTCCGCCCTGGGAGGCTTCCGCCCTGACCACACGGTTGTGGTGGTCCTCTGCTCCGCCCTGGGGGACTCCAGTCTCCACCACATGGACGGTGTGGTCTTCTGCCCCGCCCTGGAGGGGCTTCATGTTGTTTTTTGTTTTTGTGTTCACTCCTGTCCCTGTTCCTCTCTGTGAGCCTGGCCCTCCGTCCCTCCCCCTGAACCTCCTCCGGTCCTCCTCCCTCCTGGTCTCTCTGTTTTGTGTCTACACTTCTGGTATCTGTTCCCCATGATTTTTTTTTTTCTGGCCCTCCGTCCCTCCCCCTGAGCCTCCACCTGTCCGCCTCCCTCCTGGTCTCTGTTTTGTGTCTGTCGTGGAGCGTCTGGGAGCCGCTCCGTAGAGGGGGGGTACTGTCACAGTGTCTGGGTTGTGTCCCTGGGTTTCCACTAGATGTCCCCCTTTCTCACGGTGTCTGTCACCTTATCACTTCCTGTTCCCTTATTTGGTCACCTTCCTCCTTGTTAGTAATTGATTGTTCCCCACCTGTCTCCTGTTCCCTCATTATCCTTCTGTGTATTTATACCCGGTCTGTCTGAGTCTGTGTTACGGAGTCCTTGTTTAATGTCCTATAGTTATTCATGTCCGTCGCTTCTTGCCTTGCTTTGCCTTGTCTTCGTGTCTTGTTTATGTTCGATATTCTGGTTTTGACCCTGCCTGGACTGTTTACCCCTTTGGTTTACCCTTTAATAAATGACTTACCTGCAATTGGTTCTATCTCCGTGCCTCATTGGATCCCTGCCGTGACAATATGAGTATAAACATATGTATTAAGCCCTATTCGGACGGGATAGTTTTACAGGGGATCGTTAGAGAAATCTGTTTTTCACAGACGTACTTGGTGATTTTAATCCCGTCCGAATCTGCCACGTCTGTGTTTTTCTCACACAACCTCTGTGATAATTCCAGAGCAAATTACCTACTGTTTTTCAGCAAACTCATTGATCCTCTGAGAAAACTAATCTTGTCCGAATGCGAATGTCTGTGATTGCCGGCGAAATTTTATTTCACAACATGTTTCCTCATGTGTTTTGGCCAACATGAATTACCATAGATGCTCTTACCGCGCGCATGTTTGATATATTTCAAAGATTGCAGAAAAAGTGGTAACTGAGCAGTTAACCGACTTTCTAAATTCTGGACAAATACTTCATCCAATGCAATTTGCTTTTAGGAAAAATTACTCGACCGAAATGGCTTCTTGCTATTTTGTTGAAAAAATCAAATCAAACCTAGACAGTGGGAGTGCTGTAGGAGCAGTAAATCATAATGTTCTTCTTTCTAAGTTGTCAAACTTTAATTTTTCTGATGATGCTATGAAATGGATGGAGTCCTATCTCACCATGAGAAGACAAAGCACCAGAGTTGGGAATAAAATGTCATCATTCAGTAGCTGGTCTGTTGGCGTCCCGCAGGGCTCAGTCTTAGGCCCTTTGTTATTCAGTCTATATGTTAACGATCTACCACTAGCATGTCCTCAAGTTGACACCCAAATGTATGCAGATGACACGGTCATTCTGGCACATGGAAGAGACAGATATGAAGTGGCAACCAAATTAACAGCAGCAATGGCAAAAATTGCCACCTGGCTCTCTGAGTCTTGCATGACGCTAAACGTCAGTAAAACTGCGTGTATGTATTTTTATATAAGGAAAAATGAAAATCAGCAAGATATCGTAAATGGGGAAAAAATCCAGATTGTGTCACATTTTAAATATCTGGGAGTTACTCTTGATTCACAGTTGTCTTTTAAGAAACATATAAAGCAGGTTTGTAATACTGTTCAATTTAATTTGAGAAATTTTAGACACATTCGTAATCAGTTACCTCTAGATGCTGCCAAATTGTATATGCACTCAATGATTTTCTCACATTTTACAAACTGCATCACAAGTTGGTCACAAACTGGAAAAACAATACTTGCTCCACTACAAACGTTATATAAACAAACTCTTAAAGTATTAGATAAAAAGCCATCAGGTTATCACTACAGCAATATCATCCAAAAGCACAAACTCTTGACTTTTGACAATTTTATGTGCTTTACCAATATTTGTTTAGTTTACAGAGTAGTTAATAATCTGGCTGCGCCCCCATTAAAGGAGTTCATATTATTGCTCTCAGATAGTCGGAGAACTACCAGGGCAAACAGTAGAGGTCACTGTGCCGTACAGCACAGACGTACTGAGTTTGGCAGATCAGCCTTCTCTATCAGAGCCTCTAAGTACTGGAATTCAGTCCCAAATGAGATTAGAGACATCAATTCATTTACTTGTTTTAAATATAAAATAAAATTATGGCTTAAATCGATACAATCATGTACCCATTAATCATAAATTCAAAAAACTCATTTTCTGCCGTATCCTAACATTTTATTGTTGTGTCTATTAATATTGCATTTTATTTTGTTCTGTTGTTTGGTTTTATTGGGTTTTTAAGAATGTGAAACTTTGTTGTCTGAAAGGCTACTTGCGTGATGACGTTTTATGGTATATTTATATGTGATTGTTAATCGTATGTTACCTCGTCCTGCCCAGGGACTACAGATTAAATTTAGCTTGTAGCTAATTCTGGTATGGCTGAGTGCCATACACTGTCCCTGTTAAATAAACAAATAAATAAATAACAAATTTGCTTTCTGGCAAAGAAATAATAATAAAATAATTAAAATAATAAAATAAAGAGCCAGATCACATAAACTGTTAAAACTGGCTATTGTAATATCAGCATCAGGTAAGATTACTCACTTTCATTTATGCACTCAGTTACATAATGTTTTAATTACAGATGTACCTTTATGAAAATTAAACATGGGTTTAGCCTACTACAAAAAAAATAAAAGGAGAACAAGTTAAACTAAAGAAACACATTAACATGGTTTTGCTATATTAGCCATTCAGTATTTAGTATTTATTATGTAATAATACTAATGGTAATCAATACCGGCAATGCACGCACACAGAGCGTGTGATCTCTGTGATGCCCAGATGCACACAACAGACCCTCCCACCTCTGTAATAAACACGGAGATGTTAGTCCCGTCCGAATTGGTACATGAAAATCTCAGACGTCAGGTGGTAAGAATCTAAACTCAAATGTAGTTTAGAAAACTAGTCCCGTCCAAATTACATTTCAGAAATCTCTGGTGTCTTAAAGATTTTCACTTTAAATTCTAGGAGGAGCTCAATACAGCAATCAAGTCCTTACAAGAGCAACTTAAACAGAGAGAAAACTTTAAAAGGGAGTTTGAGAATATAGTTCAACATATCAAGGTGAGGATTGATCCTACTGACAAATTAGATATTTACATGATTAAACACTGATTAGAACAGCTGAATTGATTTGTCGGATGCAATTGCTTGTTCCTTTATTGAATGTAACACAAAACATGTCATATAGGGTCATATAACTTGTTATGTTATGTTATGTTATGTTATGTTATGTTATGTTATGTTATGTTATGTTATGTTATGTTATGTTATGGCTTATGTAAGCATTCGTCTTCTATTTGTCTTCTATTCGTTTATGTAATTTGATTTCAGTCTCAAACTGAGCACACAGAGAATCAGATTAAACAACAGTTTAAGAAGCTTCATCAGTTTCTCAGAGATGAAGAAGCAGCTACAATCGCTGCACTAAGGGAGGAAGAGGAGCAGAAGAAGCAGAAGATGAAAGAGAAGCTTGAGGAGATCAACAGACACATCTCAGCTCTTTCACACACAATTAAAGACCTGGAGGAGACCACGAAGACCAATGATGTCTGCTTTCTCAAGATCTGATTTCAGATCATTCACTGATTGACTGATTGATTTATTGAGTTGTTGATGATAAACTGTGTGTTTGTTCTGCAGAAGTTTCCAGTCACAATGGAAAGGTAAGTGATCTGCTGGTGTCTCTGTTCTCTCTGCTTCTGATCCAAAGGCCCTGCAGTTCTGACTCCTTCATGCTCATACAGAGTGGCGACTTCACAACCAGAGCCACAGATGCCTTCTGGAGCTTTGATTCATGTGCCACATTACTTGGGGAATCTGCCGTTCAGAGTCTGGAAAGAGATGCTGGACTTTATCCAAAAGAGTGAGTCTGGAGACAATATGAACTGTTACACACACACACTGGAAATGACATACTGGGGAGATTGACAGGTTTTAGCATTATGTGTGAATAACCAGATGAGTTATTACACCAAAATGAGCTATAAACATAAGAAAAGCATGGTGTAGAGTGATACATCAGTTCACTTTGATTGATTATATTAGTCATTATCATTTGAAATGGGATGCAAATCTGAAATTCCTCCAGCACATATTTGCTATAATAACATTAACAGTGATCAGAGAAAAATGTCTGATGTGTTCAGAGGTGTTCAGAGGCGTCTGATGTGTTCAGAGTTTTTTTTCTTTTAAGTGGATTTTGAATGCAGCTTCCAAAAGACCAAAAATAGCCGATTAATATTTTCTATATTTGATACAATGAGTCATATCAGCAACTGCTAAAATCAGATCTGCATTCGCTGGCTGGCGCTGAGACAGACTCGTCTTTACTATGGAAGCATATGGGTAGCGATATTCAATTTGCAATGTAATATGCAAAATGACAATGCAATATGTAAAATGGCAATGCATTTCTGTATTTACATTTACATTTTCCAATACATTTGTGCAACGTTTGGTGCAAAATGAAAATGAAAATTAAATTACATAATTTTCATTTGGCATTTCATGCACCAGTTTTAATATGTAAAATGAATACTAATTTTAACGCTTTATAAGTTGCAAAATTAAAATGAAAATGTATTACAGAAATGATTAGATATGTATAACATGTTCAAGCAAAAACTGTGGCAAAATTATCATTTAAATGCTATTTTTCTTAAATGCATTAACACTCACAGTCAAGACACTTACGATTGCATTTTCATTCAATGTCCCGCAATGAATGTAGCAAAATTCAATGTGCACAATGAAAATGCATTCTGAGCCGATCACGTCTCCGCCCCCTCCCGCCATGTCAATCACTGCGTGAACAAGGCGGGGCTTGCAGAAGGTCAAGAGACTCAAATCTCAAGAAGAGGAGTCAGAGAACATGGACAAGACAATTGGTCCGCGTACGTTTTGATCATTTCAGTTTATGGCTTGAATAGTTCTTTCGCACTTGTGGGCGGAGCTGAAGCGCTGCTTTCATCTGATTGGTCGAATCGCTCCACCTGCAGCACAGTCTTTTCATTCTTTCAGGCAGAATAAGAGTCAGTGCGAGTGAAGCACTGTAATGTCTGAAACCACCGCTCACTGTTAATTAGCATAATATTTGAATCAGATGATGCTGGCCACATAATTCATGCTGCTGCAACTTGGAAGAGACCCTGTTAAATTATTTCTAGGTTATAGTATTGTATAAATATTGTCCCACTGATAAAAACAGTGCAAATAGTTCTGTCTCCTTGGATAACAGTGAAGTGGAAATAAATATAGTTAAATTTATGAAATAAAATTAAATAGGATTTTTTGGGAAGGTAAGTCTGGGCAGTTATACAGCAACACGAGTCAGACGAGTCTGAAGATCTGAGCTGAATTTGGTGAAACATTAAAGTTCTAGTCTGTGTCAATTACTCTCATAATAAATAATAATAATAATGTTACCCGTATTTTTCGGTATAAGTTGCATCAGTCCAAAAATACGTCATGACGAGGAAAAAAACATATATAAGTCGCATTTATTCAAAACCAAGAGAAAACATTACCGTCTACAGCAGCGAGAGGGCGCTCTGGGTCTACAGAAGCACTGAGCAGCATAGAGCTAATTTTACTATTTTTATTTCAGAAATGTAACAATATTAATTTTTACAATTATTTATTAATGTCACACACACATACCTAGTGCCTTATGACTTAAAAGATGAGAGTGGTAAATGTTACAGACATGGAACTGTTCAGTCTATTATTGATTTTTATTTCCACTTCACTTTTTTCCAAAGAGACAGAACTATTTGCCCTGTATTTATCAGTGGGACAATATTCATACAATACTACAACCTATAAATAATTTGCAGGTCTCAGCAGCACGAATTATGTGCCCAGCTACATCTGATTCAAATATTATGCTAATTAACAGTGAGCGGTGGTTTCAGACATTACAGGGCTTCACTCGCAGTGACTCTTATTCTGCCTGAAAGAATTAAAAGACTGAGTTGAAGGTGGAGCGATTCGACCAATCAGATGAAAGCAGCGTTTCAGCTCCGCCCACCAGTGCGAATGAAATATTAAAGCCATAAACTGAAATGATCAAAACATACACGGACCAACGGTCTTGTCCATGTTCTCTCACTTGAATCCTCTTCTTGAGATTTGAGTCTCTTGACCTTCTGCAAGCCCCGCCTTGTTCACGCAGTGTTTGGCATGGCGGGAGGGGGCGGACACGTGATCGCCTCGGAATGCATTTTCAATGTGCACATTGAATTTTGCTACATTCATTGCGGGACACTGAATGAAAATGCGTTTAAGAAAAATAGCATTTAAATGATAATTTTGCCACAGTTTTTGCTTGAACATGTTATACATATCTAATCATTTCTGTAATACATTTTCATTTTCATTTTGCAACTTATAAAGCGTTAAAATTAGTTTTCATTTTACATATTAAAACTGGTGCATGAAATGGCAAATGAAAATTATGTAATTTAATTTTCATTTTCATTTTGCACCAAACGTTGCACAAATGTATTGGAAAATGTAAATGTAAATACAGAAATGCATTGTCATTTTACATATTGCATTGTCATTTTGCATATTACATTCCAAATTGAATATCGCTACCCATATGCTTCCATACTTTACAGCACTGCGCATTATAACCAATCACACAATATTCTGTTGAGCTTATGAATGCAATGTCCAATCAAAGGTTTTCCTATGATTCATCGCTAAAATGACAGTTCTTCCTTCACTCGCTTGCTGACTGAATACCTATTTCTGGTGAATTCTGTTGTCAGAAACAACAAAATGCAGATGTGTGTACAAATCTATAATAAATAAGATGTTGATTTCACAGTGTTAACAGTTTCAGGTATTTTAATGGGAGTTTTTGAGAGTGATTGAACTCTAGACTGTCAGTGAAAATGTTCTTTGATAACGTAAATGTTCTTTGCTCTCTTTCTGTACAATGAAAGATTAGTAGCCTGACTTACACCGTTTTTATATCACATTAACTTTCAATGTTAAATTCACATTATAAAAGTCAGTCATATTAAAATTATGTTATGGCATGACACCCATATCTGTTACTTAAGTAAACAGACAGGTTTTTATGCATAGTTAGCTAATAGATTACATTATTAGTCTACTTTGACCATAGAATATAGGCCTAATCTATGAAGGTGAGAATCGAGATGTTTCATGATTTAGTTCATGCGTCTGGGAACGTATAAATAATGCTTAATAATACATTTCCAGTATGCTGATGTGGCTGTTATGTGTCACAGTCAATGCAATCTGAGCCGGAGTTCTTTTTTTTATATATATTTTATTAATGCCAATGTACCAAAGATAAAAGTACAGAGAATGTCAATATTGCTTACAAAGAAGTGGCATTATCATTTACAAACGTATGTAAACATAAAAATAAATACTAAAACGAAAGCTTTAACAAAATAAATAAAAAAAAATATTAAACAGCCTTAAAAATATTAGTTTGAACAGCCTTAAGATTTTTGGAAGATTAAATAGTTTGGATATACTGTTGAACCTGTTTTTTAAGAAACAATATATAAAGCATTTTGATGAATTTACTGGTGAATATGAAATTTCGCAAGAAGTCATAATAGGTTAATAATAAAATATTTATTAATTTTGTCTTTTAAAGAAACCAAACAGTACATCCTTAAAAAGCAGAAAGAAACCCTGTAGCACACTGCGATGGATAACATTAGAGAATTAAATCCAAAATAGCTGTGTATGTGGACAATCCCAAATGATATGTATATTCATTAGGGTCACCACAAAAAGAACAGCTTGTATCTATGTCTGATTTAAACCTTTTCAAAAACACTTTAGCTGGGTAAAATCTGTGTAACAATTTGAATGAGATTTCTCTAACTTTATTAGTTTTTATGTATTCTGAAGACAGAGTCCATACTTTTTTCCAATCAATATGGTCAACCATATTCTTTCAATAAGAGACCACATATGGATATGTTACAAGTTCCTTTTTAAAAAGTGATCTAATCTTATAGTTACGTGGTGAAGGATGTGACAAAAAGCATAGTTTTCCTACTGGAATTTCAAATGGGTCTTAAGATAAAGTGCTGGATGATCTAATGAGTCCCTTTAAAGCATAACACCTCCTTTAGGAATAGCGTCCATGACAATGGAGAATGGAGAATGGAGAATGGAGAATTCTTTGTAACTTAAAACAAGTCCTTCTCAGATAAATAACTGGGAAACAAGAGAAAATAAAAATCTCAAACCAGTTATTAAAAAACCAAGATTTTCTCTTATATAAAATGTCTTGATTGTTCCAAATGAAGTACTGTTGAGGGGTGCTTAAAAATTAATAACGATGCCAGTAATGCCTGTTTATGAAATTTAGATAAATTGTAAGGATTCTAGCAATATTATAATTACAGATCATTAGGAAAGGGAGACCACCTAATTTGGAAAAGTAGTAATTGGTGAAAAAATTGCAGATTGAGTTTAGATTACACACAAACTGTCTAATCAAATTAATTTTGAAAGTGTTGTTCTCCACAGATGGGGGTTGTGTTTGGGGTGGGTCAGAGGCAAGTTAAATACTACACAAGTAAATACATAACACGTAATTATTAATAAGAAATATTGTGATAATAATGATACTTATTCGTGTTTATTTTTTTATTTATCTTTAATATAACAAATGTTATATTACATTAAAGGAAACACTGTGGTACATGTGGAACAGTAGTACAGAAGTACAGTACTTCATGTCTTTAACATGAAATTTCCTAGTGTTTCTTACATCCAGAATTATAATTGTAGGCCAAGTAGCACCAAGTAGCACTTTGCAAAAAGTGTGGGAATTGTCGATGCTGCTTCATGATAAAAAATTAAATTCCTCCGACCAGCTGTTGTTATATTTGCAGCTATATTTCATTTTTTTCGCCGTAGCACCACCTGAGCTTTCTAATGTCATTTTTAGTGACGCTTGACTCAAATTACCCCATCTACCTGTGCAGATATCAACTGCGCAACAGAGCTGTAGGTTGCCAGATTGAGGTCACAAATGGGTTCACAATTGTATGATGTATCTATTGTGTGAGTAGGATGCGTTTAATTCAAGATCTGGTGTCATATGACGACCCCCCCCCCCCCCCCCCCCACTCCATCCATGTCTGATGATCTGACCAGTGTGAGATACATCTGGGACAAACAACTGCTTCCTGATAATCCAGAGAGATTTGACATCTGTGGGTGTGTTCTGGGTTCAGAAGGTTTTAACTCAGGAACACACTGCTGGGACGTGGAGGTTAAAGAGAGTGAATGCTGGAGTCTTGGGGTAACTACAGCATCAAACCAAAGGAAAGGATGTGATTTCTTTAAGAATGATGTCTGGTGTGTGCAGTATGATCCGTACAGACTGCTTGGGCCTGGTTTTCTTGTTAAATGGGAGCTTGAGTTTGTGAGAGTTGAGTGAGAGAACAATTAGTGGCTCAGTTTGCTAAGAGACAGTTTCTCACACCAGAGACCCGAGTTCGAGACCGGGTCCTGACACAAATATTCGAATATAGTTTTTTTACTGAGTCATGGGGGAAGTAGTGGCCTAATGGTTAACGAGTCGGAGATGGTTACGAGTTCGAGTCTCGGGCCGGTAGGAATTGTAAGTGGGGGGAGTGAATATACAGCACTCTCATCATCAAGGCTCCGAACCCCCAACTGCTCCCCGGGTGCCGCAGCATAAATGGATGCCTACTGCTCTGTGTGTGTGTGTGTGTGTGTGTGTCTTCACTGCTGTGTGTATGCACATTGGATGGGTTAAATGCAGAGCATGAATACCGAGTATTGGTCGCCATATTTGGCTTTATGTCACATCACTGTGTAACATGAGAAAGTGAATGTCCTGGTATGATGCAGATGGGTAAAGAGCTTTTCTTTTCTGTTCTCTCCAGAGGGATATCAGTCAGCATTTGCAAGAGCACGTCTAGCTAGCTCTCGGGGGGATTAAAGTGATGCTTGAATTAAGCAAGCTTAGCTCTCTGAGTTAAATGGGTGTTGTGTGATGCAGTCACAATAATCGATTCCACCGATTCCAAGGCTTGACTCTCTCGAGGGATGAGAGTTGAGCCCATACACTCCATGGTTTGGTTTCCATGGCTACCATTGCAGTGAGGCGGGATCAAGCATGGGGTTGTAGGTGGTGCATGAGAGAAGTAGAAAGACTGCTGTAACGCCGTCTGAAAACTTCTCTGTTTTACGGATGGACAGGACAGTCGAGGCAGGTAAATCCAAAGGTGGAGGAGTGTGTTTCATGATCAACAAGAAATGTTGTGACCCCGGGAATGTCTCCACTCTGTCACGTTCTGCTCATCTCATCTGGAACATTTATCCATTAATTTGCGGCCCATTATATCTACCCCGGGAGTTTTCATCGATCATCATTACTGCTGTTTATATCCCACCACAAGCTGACACCGGCTTGGCTTTGTCTGAGCTTCACGATGTGCTCAACAGCAACATCAACAAACATCCTGATGCTGCTATTATCATTGCTGGGGACTTTAACAAAGCCAACCTCAGGCAGGTTATGCCTAACTTTTATCAACATGTTTCCTTTCCAACCAGAGGACCGAACACACTGGATCATTGCTACACTCAGTTTAAGAATGCCTACAAAGCTCGCTCACTACCGGCTTTCGGCAAATTTTCCTCACACCGGAATATAAACAAAGGCTTGTTCAAGATCCCCCGGTGCAGAGGGTGGTGACGCGATGGTCTGCCCACTCAGAAGCCATGCTACAGGCGGCTCTTGATGACGTAGACTGGGACATGTTTCGGGCAAGTTCATCTGACATCAGCGAGTTCACGGATGTAGCATTAAGCTTTTTAAACACGCTAGCCAAACAAGCTATGAATACAATAACTATTAGGACCTTCTCTAAAAACCGTGGGAGTGGACAGAACAATATGTGCAGCAGTAAACAAATGCACTGCTGCATACAACGCCGGTCTTTTGTCGGGAAAAATGAGCGCGTACAAAGCATTGTGCTATGCTCTCCGACACGCAGTAAGAGCCACCAAACACTGATGCAGGGAACGCATAGTGTCACATTTCCAGCTAAATGACTCCCAACCATGGATGCAAACGATTAATCGATTATCAATTAATTGTCGATAAGAGACTGATCGATTAATGCTGTCGATGGTCGGTTAACTGATTCAAAGTTGGGTTGCGTGAGGCTCGTGCGCAGAACACGTGCGAGCGGCTGTGTATGGTGACTGTATATAAATGCATCATCATTAATTCAAAGTGTACTAATAAAGCTTTTAATGTGATGTAAACTTTAAAAGTACATTATAATAGAAACAACACAAGTTATTCAACATGAATATGAAGTGGTGGTCTTCTGCTCCGCCCTGGGGGGGCGTCTGCTTCGGCCGCAAGGATGTGGTGGTCTTCTGCTCCGCCCTGGTGGGCGTCACGTGATGTCCTTCTTGAACTTGTGTTTTTGTGTTTATTTTTTTTTGTTCTTCTGTCTGTGTCTTTCTTTCTGTTTCCTCCTATGGACCTGGCCCTCCGTCCCTCCCCCTGATCCTCCGCCAGTCCACCTCCCTCCTGGGTTTCTTGTCTGTGTCTTTCGTTCTGTTTCCCTCTAAGGACCTGGCCCTCCATCCCTTCCCCTGATCCTCCGCCGGTCCTCCACCCTCCTGGAATCCTTGTTTTGTGTTGCACTCCCTTGGGTTCGGGTGGAGCATCTGGCAGCTGCTCCGTGGAGGAGGGGGTAATGTCACGCTGTCTAGTCTCTGTTTCCCTGGGTGTCCACTAGTGGGCTCACTTCCCCTTAGGCACTTCACCGTAGGCACTAGAATCCCTCTAGTCTTGTCCTGTCATCACAGTAATTGCACTCCTGTTAATTGCACCAGGTGCATTCACTTAATTGTCATTAGCCTCCCTATAAATACCTGTCTTTCAATGTTGTCTGTATGGAGTCCTTACCCTTCATGTATCCAGCCTTCTCGTTCCCCGAGATTCATCCCAGTCTGCTCGTCCTCCGAGTCCTCTCGTTTCCCGAGTTCCCTTTCCTGTTCCTTCCCTTTGTTTGTTTATTTTTGGACTGTCTTTTTGGTTTTGAACTTGGCTTGTTCGACCACGATTTGGATTATCCCAATAAAGACATCTGCTATTGGATCTCTCGCTCTCCCTGTGTCTTTCTGGGTACACGATCGTCACCCATTATGGTTGACGATTAATCGATTAATTGATCGTTAATTTAAATGACAATCGATTATGGAATTAATCGATATTTTACATCCCTACTCCCGACGCATATGGCAAGGACTTAGGACCATCTGTGCCTTTGGAAATAAATCTTCTGCAGAGGTGAGAGCAGATTCGTCGCTGGCTGATGAGATAAACACTTTCTATGGCCGCTTTGAAAACAATCTAAGCAGAGCGAGTCTGCCGATCAGTGCGTCAGGAAGCAGCAGTCAGAGCAGCAAAAATTATGTAATCACTGTGTCAGAGGACAAGGTTCAGAGGACTCTTAAGTGAGTGAATGTCAGGAAAGCAGCTGTGTTCTGCGGTCCTGTTCTGATCAGCTTGCTGGTTTGTTTACATCTATTTTTAATGAGTCAATTGCTACCTTGGTGATTCCCACCTCCTTCAAAAAAATATGTAATCATCCCTGTGCCTAAGAACAATAAACAAAAAAATTTAATAATTGAACAATCGTCCAATTGCCCTCACATCAATAGTCATTAAGGTCTTGGAGGGACTGGTTAAAAACTACGTCTGCTCCTCCGTTCCAGATACTTTGGACCCTCTTCAGTTTGCTTATCGCACCAACAGATCCACTGATGATGCCATCTCTCACATCCTGCACTCTTCCCTCACGCACATTGATAGCAATAACAGGAACTATGTAAGGCTGCGATTTATTGACTATAGTTCAGCTTTCAATACTATAGTCCCCATAAAGCTAGCTTCTAAACTCATAGACCTCGGCCTGAATTCTTCACTCTGCAACTGGATTCTTGATTTCCTCACTGGCAGACCTCAAGTGGTGAAAGTAGGCCAGTACACCTCTAACTCCATCAACCTGAACATAGGAGCCCCACAGGGCTGTTTCCTGAGTCCCCTGCTCTACTCTCTCTACACACATGACTGTGTGTCTTCCCACAGCTCCACATCTATTATCAAATTTGCTAATGATACTGTGGTTCTGGGCCTCATTCACAACAATAATGAGACCGCATACTTGGATGAGGTAGAGTAGCTAACATCATGGTGCCAGGACAATTGTCTCTCTCTGAATGTGAGCAAAACTAAAGAGCTGATTGTTGACTTCAGGAAGAGACAGCAGCAGCCCTATACTCCTCTTATGATCAGCGGAACCCCTGTGGAGAGGGTGAGCAGCTTCAAGTACCTTGGTGTAAACATCTCCAAGGACCTGACTTAGACTGCTCACATTCAACCTCAGGTTAATAAAGACAGGCAAAGGCAGTACCATCTGCGACAGCTGAGGAAATTCAGGGTCTCACCAGCAATCCTGAGGGGGCCATAGAAAGTGTATTGACTCAGTGTATCTCAGTGTGGTATGGGAACAGCTCCAGTCAAGACTGCAAAGCCCAGCAGAGAGTTGTGCACTTAGATGAGCGCATCTTAGGGTCTGCTCTCCCCTCTCTGCAGGACATCTACCTCAAACGCTGCAAAAGCAGAGCAGTTAAAATCATGAAGGACTCTATCCACCCCAGTAACCATTTTTTTACTTTGCTGCCATCTGGTAAGCACTTCTGCAGCCTGATGGCAAAAACCGAGAGACTTAGGAGGAGTTTCTTCCCCCAGGCCATCAGGCTCCTAAACTCAAAACCAACCTCTTAACATCTACATGTCTCTACTTAATATTCACTTTATCAGTAAGATCTTCATCATTCACTACCTCACATTGACATACTGAAAGTGTCTACCTGTTTGCACATTTGCCTCTTGTTTATTCCTGTGTATCTTAATATTTAAGACTACAGTATAATGCACATATGCACACTGCCTCTTGTACATTCCTGGGTATCTTAATATTTAAGAATACACTGAATTCATGCACATTATTTTCCATTTTATATTTAATTTTACAGTATACATCTTTTTTATATTTTATTCTTACATTTTTATTGTTTACTTTTATTTCATTTTTCATAGCTTTATTTATGTATATTTTCATCTGTGTTGTATTCTTTAATAATTGCACTGTCCATGGAGCGGACCTGACTTACATTTCACTGCTGGTTATATACTGTATGCTCTATATAATTGTGTATGTGACGAATAAAAATCTCAAATCTTGAATCTTGTTACCTCTCTTAAGTGTAAGTTCAAAGTATATCAAGTGTGTACTTGTTTAAGAACAGTTGCCTTTGATGGCTATCCAGATTGTAGCAAGGTGTCCCTCCCCAATGAGATTGGGTTTTAAGTAGGGTTCCTTAAATATATATATATATATATATATATATATATATATATATATATAGTACATGGAAATGCTTGTTTGCTTACTGTGTTGAGACAGGCTGTGTTTGGACTCGTACATTATCGCATACATTATCAGTGTTGTGCACTTGCTTAGACCTTAGAGAGAAGGTTAGTGTAAAGCGGCAGCGGTCGCGGCAGCCCTCCAGTTAAGCCCTCCTTCTGTGAAGACCGAAGAGTGTAAAGACCATCGACTCTTCTCTGTGTGACTCAACCAGGCAGGAACACCGGAAAGGGATATAAGTATTATTTTAATAAATATTTTTTTTTATTCTACTTGTTTTATTTCTGTTTCAGTTTTTATAACCAATTCTTACTATGTGTTTCCAGATCCCTACTATCACTACCACTGGCAAACCAGGCACCACACACTGTAGGCAGTTAAAAAACTTAACAACCTGCACACTTTGCCTATTTCTGCTAATACACTACTTTATTTTTCTATTGGTCAATGGAATTGCTATTCTGCTGTAAACAAAGCCGATCTCATTACTTATATTATTAGTCATTCAAAGCTTAATCTCATGGCCCTGACAGAGACTTGGATCAAACCAGAGGACACTGCTATACCTGCAGCACTCTCCAATAATTTCTAATTTTCCCACTCCCCCCATTTGACTGGAAGAGGTGGAGGTACTGGTCTGCTTATCTCTAACGATTGGAAATTTAGTCCTTTACCATCTTTGGGTATTAACAGCCCCTTTGAATCTCATTCAGTTACTGTTACCTACCCTCCTTTTATATATAAATGTTATAGTTGTCTATCGACCCCCTAGGTAACTTTTTGGATGAATTACATGTGCTGCTCTCAACCTTTCCTGAGGATGGTACTCCCCTAGTTATTCTTGGAGATTTCAACATCCACCTAGATAAACCTCTGTCTGCTGATTTCCACACTCTGCTTGCCTCTTTTGATCTCAACTGAGTGTCAACTACTGCTACTCACAGATCAGGCAACCACCTGGACCTTATTTATACACGACACTGCTCCAATGATCACGTACTGGTTACTCCACTGCACAGCTCAGATCACTTCCTCCTCACTCTTAACCTCAACATGGTCTCTGACACATCACTTACCCCCCACATGTCATCTTTCTCCCTCCCGGCTATCTGCAATGGCTTCATCTTCACTTCCTTCCCCCAAACTGTTAGCATCCTTTGATGTAACAGTGCTACTGATACTTTCTGCTCCACTCTTACATCTTGTTTAGACACTGTTTGCCCCTTGTCTTCCAGGCCAACCTGTACCTCCCCTTCTGCCCCTTGGTTATCTGATGTTCTACATGAACACTGTGCTAAGCTTAGAGCTGCTGAAAGGGCGTGGCGCATATCCAAAAATACTACTTCCCTTAATGTGTATCAGTCACTCCTCTCTTCCTTCTCTGCTAATGTCTCCACTGCTAAAATAATATACTGCCATAGCAAAATTAACTCTTGCATGCTTTTTAAAATATTTTCCTCGCTCCTTTGTCCTCCTCATCTCCCTTCTGCTTCATCTCTAATAGCTAACGACTTTGCCACGTTTTTCATAAATAAAATTAAAAATATCAGTGCACAATCCGTCAAGCTCTTATCACCAGCAAACATACACTCATTCACATCCTTCTCTTCACTCTCTGAGGCAGAAGTCACCAAACTCATCCTTTCTAATCATCCTACTAGCTGTCCGCTCGATCCTATTCCATCTCATCTCCTTCAAGCCATTTCTCCTGCAGTTGTACCTGCACTCACTCACATCCCTCCACACTGGTGTTTTTCCCTCATCATTTAGACAGGCTTGTATAACTCCACAACTTAAGAAACCCACCCTCAACCCATCTCTTTTAGAGAACTACAGACTAGTTTCCCTTCTTCCTTTTATTGCAAAAACACTTGAATGAGCTGTGTTCAAACAAGTCTCTGCATTTCTCACACAGAACAACCTCCTTGACAGCAACCAATCTGTCTTCAGAAGTGGACATTCAACTGAGACTGCCTTGCTCCCAGTTTTTGAAGCCCTTAGACTGGCAAGAGCGGAATCCAAATCTTCAATACTTAATCTGCTTGATCTGTCCACTGCTTTTGACACTGTTAACCACCAGATTCTCTTATCAACCCTACTGGCAAAGGGTATCTCAGCAACCGCACTTACCTATCAGATAGGTCCTTCAAAGTATCTTGGAGAAGTGAGGTGTCCAAGTCGCAACATCTAACTACTGGGGTACCTCAGGGCTCAGTTCTTGGACAACTTTTCTTCTCTGTCTTCATGGCATCATTAGGTTCTTTCATTCAGAAACATGGCTTTTCATACCACTGCTATGCTGATGACACTCAACTCTACCTCTCATTCCATCTTGATGATCCAACGGTACCTACTCGCATCTCAGCTTTTCACGTTTCACGGCTGATCACTGAGACGCCCTGCAATTCACTGAACGAGCCGTTTAACATCAAATATGCACTGAATATTAATATCTGAACTATAGTGAACACACTATCAATTAGCACAGTAACAAGATCGGCAGTTTAAGACATTAACTTGTAAGCACAAAACACAAGATACTTCTCTTTTCAATATGAATAAGGCTTTATTAGATAAATCTAAGACATATAAACTAATCTAACACATAAGCACATGCACACACATTCATTCAAGTTGCAGGAAAAAAGTTAGGGAAGAATGAGTTTAAGAGAACAAAAATGTGGAATCCCAAGTTTACAGCAATATGTGAAATTGCATAGACATGAACAGCCATCAATCACTTAATTAACCCTCGCATTGAGTTCCTCAATGAGGTTAAAATGATATAAGGTACACTAGTACAAATGTCTGGAGGAGTTACTTGCATCTCCTGTGTAAAGGGGGCTCCCTTTTTGTTTTTCATTGAAGGGGGGTTTCCCGATGTCGCTGATTGGCTGGAAGTTCAGTAGTCACTAAAAGTGATGTCTTGGGAAGCCTGTGGTTGGCTGTTGGCTGACGATGCAGAGTTGTGTGGGCTGATTGAATTTGAACGGGCACTCGAGGTCAGACTCAGAGACACAGCATTACAAAACTTAACTCAGAACACGAAACTCTCAAATGGAAGTCAAAGTCACCTTTATTTATATAGCGCTTTAAACAAAATACATTGCGTCAAAGCAACTGAACATCATTCATTAGGAAAACAGTGTCAATAATGCAAAATGATAGTTAAAGAAAGTTCATCATTGAATTCAGTTATGTCATCTCTGTTCAGTTAAATAGTGTCTGTGCATTTATTTGCAATCAAGTCAACGATATCGCTGTAGATGAAGTGACCCCAACTAAGCAAGCCAGAGGCAACAGCGGCAAGGAACCGAAACTCCATCGGTGACAGAATGGAGAAAAAAACCTTGGGAGAAACCAGGCTCAGTTGGGGGGCCAGTTCTCCTCTGACCGGACGAAACCAGTAGTTCAATTCCAGGCTGCAGCAAAGTCAGATTGTGCAGAAGAATCATCTGTTTTCTGTGGTCTTGTCCTGGTGCTCCTCTGAGACAAGGTCTTTACAGGGGATCTGTATCTGGGGCTCTAGTTGTCCTGGTCTCCGCTGTCTTTCAGGGATGTAGAGGTCCTTTCTAGGTGCTGATCCACCATCTGGTCTGGATACGTACTGGATCCGGGTGACTGCAGTGACCCTCTGATCTGGACACAGACTGGATCTGGTGGCCACGGTGACCTCGGAACAAGAGAGAAACAGACAAATATTAGCGTAGATGCCATTCTTCTAATAATGTAGCAAGTACATAGGGTGTTATGGGAAGTGTTTCCGGTTCCGGTTTACCTAAATAATGCAGCCTAAAAACCCTTTAACGGATTTAAAAAAAACGGATATTAAAAGCATATTAGTATGTTATGTGTATGCCAGGTTAAAGAGAAGGGTCTTTAATCTAGATTTAAACTGCAAGAGTGTGTCTGCCTCCCGAACAATGTTAGGTAGGTTATTCCAGAGATTAGGCACCAAATAGGAAAAGGATCTGCCGCCCGCAGTTGATTTTGATTTTCTAGGTATTATCAAATTGCCTGAGTTTTGAGAACGTAGCGGACGTAGAGGATTATAATGTAAAAGGAGCTGATTCAAATACTGAGGTGCTAAACCATTCAGGGCTTTATAAGTAATAAGCAATATTTTAAAATCTATACGATGTTTGATAGGGAGCCAGTGCAGTGTTGACAGGACCGGGCGAATATGGTCATACTTCTTGGTTCTAGTAAGAACTCTTGCTGCTGGATTTTGGACTAGCTGTAGTTTGTTTACTAAGCGTGCAGAACAACCACCCAATAAAGCATTACAATAATCTAACCTTGAGGTCATGAATTCATGGATTAACATTTCTGCATTTAACATTGAGAGCATAGGCCGTAATTTAGATATATTTTTGAGATGGAAAAATGCAGTTTTACAAATGCTAGAAACGTGGCTTTCTAAGGAAAGATTGCCTTCAAGTCTTAGACAGTGTTCTAGGTTATTACAAGCAGAGTTTTTAGGTCCTATAATTAACACCTCTGTTTTTTCAGAATTTAGCAGTAAGAAATTACTCGTCATCCAGTTTTTTATATCGACTATGCATTTCATTAGTTTTTCAAATTGGTGTGTTTCACCGGGCCGCGAAGAAATATAGAGCTGAGTATCATCAGCATAACAGTGAAAGCTAACACCATGTTTCCTGATGATATCTCCCAAGGGTAACATACTTATTGAGGTACTCCATACTGCACTTGTGATTGATAGGATACATCTTCATTCACTGCTACGAACTGATGGCGGTCATATAAGTACGATTTAAACCATGCTAATGCACTTCCACTGATGCCAACAAAGTGTTCAAGTCTATGCAAAAGAATGTTGTGGTCAATTGTGTCAAACGCAGCTCTAAGATCCAATAAAACTAATAGAGACACCCACGATCAGATGATAAGAGCAGATCTTTTTACAACTCTAAGGAGAGCAGTCTCAGTACTATGATACGGTCTAAATCCTGACTGGAAATCCTCACATATACCATTTTTCTCTAAAAAGGAATATAATTGTGAGGATACCACCTTTTCTAGTATCTTGGACAGAAAAGGGAAATTCGAGATTGGTCTATAATTAACTAGTTCTTTAGGGTCAAGTTGTGGTTTTTTGATGAGAGGCTTAATAACAGCCAGTTTGAAGGTTTTGGGGACATATCCTAATGACAATGAGGAATTAATAATAGTCAGAAGAGGATCTATGACTTCTGGAAGCACCTCTTTTAGGAGCTTAGATGGTATAGGGTCTAACATACATGTTGTTGGTTTAGATGATTTAACAAGTTTATACAATTCTTCCTCTCCTATAGTAGAGAATGAGTGGAACTGTTCCTCAGGGGGTCTATAGTGCACTGTCTGATGTGGTACTGTAGCTGACGGCTGAATGGTTGCAATTTTATCTCTAATAGTATCGATTTTAGAAGTAAAGTAGTTCATAGAGTCATTACTGCTTTGGTGTTGGGAAATGTCAACACTTGTTGAGGCATTATTTTTCGTTAATTTAGCCACTGTATTGAATAAATACCTGGGGTTATGTTTGTTTTCTTCTAAAAGAGAAGAAAAGTAATCGGATCTAGCAGTTTTTAATGCTTTTTTTGTAGGATATGTTACTTTCCCGCCAAGCAATACGAAATACCTCTAGTTTGGTTTTCCTCCAGCTGCGCTCCATTTTTCAGGCTGCTCTCTTTAGGGTGCGAGTATGCTCATTATACCATGGTGTCAAACTGTTTTCCTTAACCTTCCTTAAGCGTAAAGGAGCAACTTTATTTAAAGTGCTAGAAAAGAGAGAGTCCATAGTTTTTGTTACATCATCAAGTTGTTCTGAGGTTTTGGATATGCTAAGGAATTTGCATACATCAGGAAGATAACTTAAAAAGCAGTCTTTTGTGTTAGAAGTGATGGTTCTTCCATACTTGTAACAAGAAGTAGAATTTAAAATTTTGGCTATATGAAGTTTGCACAGAACTAAATAAGGATCTGAGATATCATCACTTGGCTGAATAATTTCAACACTATCAACATCAATTCCATGTGACAGTATTAAATCTAGAGTATGATTTCGACAATGAGTAGGTCCTGAAACGTGTTGTCTAACACCAGTAGAGTTCAGAATGTCTATAAATGCTGATCCCAATGCATCTTTTTCATTATCAACATGGATATTAAAATCACCAACTATTAAAACTTTATCTGCAGCCAGAACTAACTCGGATGTAAAATCACCAAACTCTTTAGTAAAGTCTGTATGGCGCCCTGGTGGCCTGTATACAGTAGCCAGTACAAACATAACAGGGGATTTATCATTAACATTTGTGTTTCTGGTAGGGCTGTCAAACGATTAATTTTTTTAATCGCAATTAATCGCTGAAGCTTCTTAGTTAACTGCGATTAATCGCGGTTTGAATTGCACGTGTAAAATTCTGTTATTTTGCATATCAAGGCAGTTCTAAGCCCATAATGTAGAATGTCTTACCAGCGTTTTCATTGGGAATCAAAAGAACACAAAATTTCCTTTTTGAACTTTTTTTATAAAAAAAAAAAAGTGCAATGTAGACCAACTTCCAAATATTAGGAGGAATAAAGTAACGCAGTGCTTACTTTGAGAGATTACATTTATCAGGCCACTCTCTTAAGCTACTTCAAAAATAAACAATAACATTATTAGCAAAACAATTCCTAGCTGGAAATAACAGCAATCAAGTAATATGTAACACTGGTAGGAAATTTCTAACTCGCTTATGACAAACAGAACAGTCTAAAACATTGACGGCCACAGCGGGATATTTGTAACATTTTCTAGTTTTAAATGAAGAATGTCATCCTTGTAATTAACCTGTGCTGAACATGAGTCTTTTCATTTTCTGAGTCGCTTCAAAAGCATTTTACCATGATGGGGGGCGCTAGTGTGCCGTAATGGAGTAGGTCACACTTTTGTGGAGCTCCGTGTATAATCCTCTTGTTTTATTGAATGTATACTGCAGCAATCGTTTTTTATGTCATAGACTATCGTTTAAGTTACATTCTAGTCTAGTGGGCTCATTTTAACGTCGAACATGCAAAGGAGCAAAGCTCAAAGCCAGAAAAATGCATCCTCTGCTGAGGCTAGCAACGAAGCAATACTAGCCGCTATCACGAAGCAAGGAGAAGAGCAGTTAGCTAGTGTTTCCAAGCTAGTTGATGACCTCAAAAAGACTATGGAGGGACGCCTTGATTCAATCGATGCACACCTGGCTACATTACAGAGCAAACATCACGAAGTGGAACGTCGCATAGATGGCATGGATGAGGCTCTAACAGACGCCGACCACCGCATAACGGCTCTAGAGTCCACTTGTAAGGAACTTCAAGCAGCCAACACGCGTCTCAGCGCTAAGCTCAACGACCTAGAAGGACGCTCACGCAGGCTCAACATTAGGATCGTTGGTATCAAGGAGGGTGAGGAAAACAGCCGCCCAGCTGAGTTTGTGTCCGAGCTGATTTCAAAGATACTTGGCCAAGAAAACTTCAGCAAACCGGTCAAAATAGATAGAGCTCATCGCAGCCTTAAGCCAAAGCCAAAAGAAAAAGAGCCACCCAGGGTCATCATCGCAAAACTTCATAACGACAGAGACGTGAGGAATATTTTACGACTAAGCCGACAGCGTGCACCGCTTAGCTACAAGGATGAGAGGGTGTCAATATTTCCCGACTTCACTGCAGAGGTTATAGCACAACGTCAAGCCTTCAACAGTGTTCGGAATAAGCTGGCCGATGCTGGAGCCAAGTGTACCATGCGCTTTCCAGCCAAACTTCAAGTGACCTATAACAAAGCAGTGAACGTCTTTGACTCACCAGCAGCTGCAGAACGGTTTGCCAACTCTATCACAAATGACAAAGAGTCAGACTAGTTGTTTGTGTATTTTGCAATAGCCATAGCCCTATTGCATAGATGGCTGAAATTTATCTTATGGTAGTCTAATGTGTTTTGATGCGCCGGCTGTGTTTATCACTGAAGTTATGCGTTCTGCATATTGTCATTTGCACTCTTTCCAATTGCAGTAGAAATTATTTGGTCTGTCCAATTTATTTTTTTCATTTTTTTTTTATTTATTTTTTTTTTTTTTATTTATTTATTATTATTTTTTTAAATGTTTTTTTTTTTTTTTTTTTTTTTTTTTTTTACTTTATTTTAATTTTCTTTCTTTTCTCTATGCTGCAGTATAAGATGTACGTTACAATAGAGGAGATCGCGGAGCTGTCGACTTTAGTCTAACTGCTTAGTTGGCTCTGTTATACCCGGCAGTCTCCAATCGGGATTTGGGATGTGCCGCTTAGTTCTTTGTTGCGGCTCTGGGGTTGTTCTGGGGTGTGTTTATGTGTTCTTTGTTAATCTGCCAGATCTATATTTTTCTTGTGCCAGTTCAAATTGTCTGTTATACTTTTATTTTAATGCAGGATAATCAGTCAAGTAGGTCGGGAGGAAGTCCTATTACTTTTACATCCTGGAACTGTAGAGGTCTTGGCAAAGCCATTAAGCGGGGTAAAGTATTTTCACATTTGAAGTCCTTGTCATCAGATATTACTTTCTTACAAGAAACCCATATTGGCCCAACTGATCAGAGGAGATTGAGAGCTGTTTGGTTGTCACAAGTTTACCAATCTACTTTTTCTTCTAAAGCGAGAGGGGTAGCAATTCTTATTCGTAAAACTATTCCATTTATATTTAAGTCCATGATAACTGACCCAGGTGGAAGATACCTTCTCGTCTCTGGAACAGTGAATTCTGTACCATTGGTCCTTTTGAATATTTATGCTCCCAATTTTGACAGCCCTGAATTTTTTTGCAAAATTTTTAATCTTGCTGCGGAACATAACACTCACAATATAATTATTGGAGGAGATTTCAATTGCTATTTAGACCCTCAGGCAGACCGTTCTTCCGCTAAAGCAGCCCCACAATTGAAGTCTGTACCTGTACTTAATAATCTGATTAAATCGCTAGATACAGTTGATATATGGAGACATCTGCACCCCATAAACCGAGAATACTCTTTTTTTTCATCTGTGCATGGTAGCTTCACCAGAATCGATTATTTTTTAGTTGATGCTAGACTAATATCAAGAGTCATCAGCTCCACATACCATAACATCTTAGTCTCAGACCATGCGCCTCTGACCATGAGGATTGATTTCAATCTCCATACACGTCAGTATAACTGGAAGTTTAACCCCATACTGTATTCAGACAACTGCTTTCAAGAATACATCTCTACTAGGATGTCAGACTTTATGCTGGATAATGACAATGGTGCTGTTTCAGACTCAACCCTCTGGGAGTCCTTTAAAGCTGTTATGAGAGGTCACATAATCTCCTATCAGTCAGCAAGTAAAAAAGCTAGGCAGAAGCGTCTCTCTGAAATTGAAACTGAACTTACTGCACTGGAGGATTCTTACCGAGGGTCTAAATCTGAGGATATCCTTAAAAACATTTTGAAGATAAAATATGAGTATAACCATATTCTTGGCGAACAGGTCAGGCACTATATTTGTAAATTAAAACAAAAGCACTTTGAGCTGGGTGAGAAGGCAGACAGGCTACTTGCTAGGCAGTTAAAAGGCGTGCAAGCTGATAGGGCGATTCATAAAGTCTCATCTCCAACCGGGCAGCTATTAACTGACCCTAAACAAATTAATGACAGGTTTTTTGACTTTTATAGCCAGTTATACTCATCAAAGTCTAAGTCCACCGATGCTGAGATTTCAGATTTTCTTAACGCACTGGACATCCCTGTTCTAGATGAGGTGATAAGGCAGGATCTGGACACTGATATCACATTGGATGAAATCAAAACAGCTATCTGTTCCTTTCCTAATGGCAAAGCCTGTGGTCCTGATGGATTTGGTATAGAATTTTACAAGGCACATATAGACATCATCGCCCCACTCCTTCTTCGTATGGTAAAGTGTTCTCTGAAGGATGAGATTTTTCCCAGCTCGCTTTATGAAGCGCATGTTTGTCTTCTCCTGAAAAAAGACAGGGTTGACACTGATGTCACATCTTACCGTCCTCTAAGTTTGCTGAACAGTGACCAGAAAATTATTGCAAAAGTTCTTACAAATCGATTAAGTAAATATATCAGTGCCTTAATTCACCCGGATCAATCAGGTTTCATTCCAGGCAGATTTTCTTTCTCTAACACTCGCCGCCTGTTAAATGCTATGTATTCTGATAGGTTACCATACGCTGCTGTCATATCGTTAGATGCCCAGCAGGCCTTTGACCAAGTCGAATGGAGATACATGTTTGCCACCCTTGAAAAATTTGGCTTCGGTGGCACATTTATGAAGTTGTTAAGAATGCTATATGCACGTCCAAAATCCTCTATTTTGACTAATTATGATAGGTCCCCTTCATTCTTGCTGGGTCGTGGCACTAGGCAGGGCTGCTGCCTTTCTCCTATGCTCTTCGCTTTGGCCCTTGAGCCCTTGGCAATAGCCATTAGAGCCAGCCCTCAAATCAGTGGAATAAATTGTGGCTCATCTGAGTGTACCATAGGCTTATATGCTGATGATGTAGTCCTGACCCTGTCAGATGTTAGGTCATCCATGTCCCCCTTACTTGATCTGATAAAATCCTTTGGTCAATTCTCTGGATTTACTATTAACTGGAACAAAAGTCTGTTCATGCCCCTATCTGATGGCCTGGATTCTAAATATCTTGAGGATCTGCCATTCAAAGTCTCCAACGATCAGTTCAGATATTTAGGTATCAATATCACCAAAAATCCCAAACTTCTCTTTAAATGTAATTATCTCGATCTGATGGACAAGCTTAAAGTCATGGTAGATAAATGGAAACTTCTCCCCCTCTCCTTAATAGGGCGTATCAATATTATCAAGATGACTGTACTTCCCAAATTTATTTATCTTTTTCAAAATGTGCCTATTTTTCTTACAGCTGCTTTCTTTAAATCTTTAGACTCTATCATTTTGCCCTTTGTATGGGCCAACAAGCCCCCCCGCATCTCTAAAGCGCACCTACAGAAACCTACTACTGAAGGTGGTTTGGGCCTGCCTGTTATGCGTCATTATTACTGGGCATGTAACGCCAGAGCATGGGTATTCTGGTATCATGCCCTATGCACTAATGATGAGAGTAACCTCTGCCCCAAATGGCCTTTGATTGAGTCCCACAAGTTGAAAACATTTTCTGGAGCTTCCCTCGGTGCCTTTTTATTTTCAAATCCTGATTCATCTATCAAACAGCTTAAAGGTGACTTTATTTTATCAAACTCTTTGAAGATTCTTAGACAAATTAAGGGTGTGCTGAATCTCCCTGAGCTTTCATTTTTTGCTCCCATATGTCATAACCCTTCCTTTAAGCCAGGTCTAATGGACTCAGTGTTTGCACACTGGACAGAGAAGGGCCTTGTAACTGTCAGTGATCTTTATATTGACAAGTGTTTAGCATCTTTCGCTCAACTTAAGGAGAAATACTTGCTACCATCTAGCCATTTTTTCCGTTATCTCCAAATTAGAAGCTTTGTAAAGGAATCAGTACCCACACAACACGAGTTTTATCGACTTCTTACGCGTGAACCCACATCCAAAGGTTTGATTTCACAGTTTGTTGCCCTTTTTCCATTGGCTACCTCCTCTCTTCACATTAAAGAAGCATGGGTTAAGGACACAGGAGAAGAGATTGATGATGGGCTCTGGTCAATAGCATTAGAGAGAATCAAAGCATGTTCTATCAATGCACGACTTCAGCTTATTCAGTTTAAAGTTATCCATCGTCTGCATTTTTCAAAAACCAAACTGAATAGGATTTTCCCTTCTGTCTCTGCCGCTTGTGATAAATGTAAGGCCAGTGATGGGACCTTGGGTCATCTTTTTTGGGCATGTCCCAAGCTCACAGCCTTTTGGGGTGAAATCTTTAACTTGTACAGTGTCATATATAAAACTCCATTGAAACCTGATGGCCTCTTTGCAATATTGGGTTGTACCCCATACTCACTAACTCTTTCTATAGACCTACAGCAGGCCCCCATGTTTGGTATGGTCATAGCAAAGAGGATTATTTTAAGGGAATGGAAATCTGTGTCCCCTCCCTGCTTTAAGATGTGGTTGAATGATATGGTATCCTGTTTATACTTGGAGGAGCTGCGTTACACTTTGTCAAACACCCAGCGCAGGTTTTGCAAGATCTGGGGGCCTTTCACTGACTATATTAAGAGACAGGATGAATCTCAGGTGGAAGTTTGATATTATTATGTATTATTTTCCTATTTTCATTATGTGAATTGTTTTCATTTCAAGCCATCAATCAAGTGCTGGGACTCTGCCCTTAACTTTGGGCTTCCTTGACCTCACTTCTTCCCAAAACCATGGAACCCTTACTCATCAGAACCTGTGGACATTTTTTTCAGTTCTTGGACTGGATTATAGATACATGCTGGTATCTTTTATAAGAACTGGCAGTTATTGTTATTGTTTTTGTTTTGTTTTGTATTGTTGTGTCCTGCCTTGTTGGCTTGTGTCTGTCTGTGACTGTTATGCAGAAAACCTTTGAAAATAAAATTATAAAAAAAAAAAACCTGTGCTGAACATGGATGAAAAAAAAGTCCAAATGACAGTAAGATTAAATGAAAAATAGTGCATGATTGGACATGGGATTCAGAACTATCTGAGTTCTAAGTTGTCTCTCCTATTTCTTTTCTTTAACCCAATTGCTAACACACACCAGTCTGGTGACATTAGCAGTGGACAGTGCTGCTCTCTTTTTTTGCAAAATGTGACCAGAGAGTGAGAACAGTCTTTCACACGGTACCGTTGTTGCAGGTGTAGCCAGATATTTTTGTGCTAGAGGTGCCAAGGTTGGGTAGGCCCTTGCGTGTCCAGACCACCATTCCAATGGACAGTCATCAATGGAGATGCTGGGCTCACCTCTGTACCGATCCACAGACGTGTCAGATGCTGGGTCTTCTTCATCATCTGAATCTGATGCAGCAGCTAACAGAAAGTGCATCTTCTTTTTAGGTGGACCTTGCTCAGGTTCTCTACGAGGCTCAGGTTGCTGGGCACTCTCCTCTTTAATCAACTTCCAGACTTCCTCCCTTTCAGATCTGGGAAGGCATTTCAGATCCTTAAATCTGGGGTCAAGCGCTGTTGC
This sequence comes from Carassius carassius, assembly GCF_963082965.1. Taxonomy (NCBI): domain Eukaryota; kingdom Metazoa; phylum Chordata; class Actinopteri; order Cypriniformes; family Cyprinidae; genus Carassius; species Carassius carassius. The sequence goes on from NC_081788.1 coordinate 4,479,203, forward strand.
CACTTTCAACCACTGGAGATTGGTGCTTTGTTTTCGCTTTGATAGGTCAGATGTGAAGGCTGCTTTAAACCGGAGCACATAACCTGGATCATCGTCAGAACCAGTCATCAACCGGAACAAATGACACAGTGCAGGCAGGACCGCGGAGCAGGATATGTACTGTTCTCCTCCCAAAAGCTCAGTCACATATCTGCCAAGAAACATAAAGCTCAATCAATTACCAGTTATAAAAAAAAAAAAAAAAAAAAAAAGGATGAAGTTAAGCTCCAGTGAAATAAAATTCTAAAAACTCAATTTTTAGAGCATGTGTGTAGGCCTTCCTCCTCTTCATCTTACAGTGCTTTTCATATACATATAACCAATGTTTAAAGCTACAAAAGCAGCAGCATCTAATTTTAACAATAACTAAATGATTAAAGAGAGACTAATAAATCAGTCACATTTTAATTTTCAACAAAACAAATTCAAAATATTTACCTGCATGGTTCAAGGAGTGTTTCAAGCTTTTCGATCTTCTCCAGTTCTGCATTAGTCAGCATGGCTGGTGTGCCTCTTTGTTGATGGAGTTCAAGTGTAGCCTTGACAGCGTCCTTGTTTCTCAGAAGCCGGGTGATCATGCTGAGAGTGGAGTTCCACCTTGTGGAAACATCTTGGACGAGGGGCTCCTGTGGCTGTCCCAACTCCTCTTGTTGTGCTCGCAATTCAGCTGCATTTGCTGGACTATGCTTAAAATGTCCAACCAATTTGCGGCATTTTGCCAAGACATTCTCAAGACCACTGTCACGGAGTGACATTGTGATCGATCTTTGTAAACTGTGCGCAACGCACGGCATGTGCTCATATGGCAGGAGTCTTGCTGCTGCTGTCATATTACGGGCACTGTCGGTGCCAATTGTTGTCACCTTCCCCGCAATTTCCCACTGCTCTGCAACTTCAGAAAATTGTTCAGCACATTTTTCTGCAAAGTGCCGTTCTTCTGAGTGTTTAACCGCTAAAGCAAACGAATGCAACTTCCAGTCAGCGTCTATGTGGTGTGCAGTAACTCCAAGATAATTCTGGTTGCTTACTGACGTCCAATGATCCCCGGTTAATGCCACAGCATTTGCATTTCGCAGGAGATTGATTTTAGATTGTTTCTCAGCTTCATAAAGCTCCTCTATGCGAGCAACAATTGTTCCCCGCGATGGTAACGTGTAAGCCGGTTCAGAACTTGCCAACCTGATTACATCCCTGAGACCCGAATCTTCAACAATGTTGACTGGTCTGCAATCAGTTGCCACCCATCTGGCGATTGCTGTGGTTAACTTATTTTCATCCAAGGGTCTGCTGCGACGCCCGCACTCAGGAATAGTTCTTTGGCGGGGCTGCGGCTTGCTTGGCAGGGAGGCGTCAGGTGAAACACCGGGGTGTTTCGCCTGGAGGTGGTAACTTAGACTTGACGTGCTCCGATGGTAGCTGAACTCCTTGAAACAAATGCTGCATTGTACCTTAGTGTTGTCAACGGAACCGTCTGATTTTTTTTTAAAGTTAAACAGGTTGTTTAATAATCCGGTCGTACTTTTTCTATCCATCACCTTTTACCGCTTCACAAACCAAAGGGGCTGACTACGGGCTGGTCAAAGGGACAAAACGGCTTACCTGAAATGCGATAAAAAAAAAAAACGCGTTATGGATTGTTTTTAACTAATCGCGATTAATGCATTAACGCTGACAGCCCTAGTTTCTGGATAATGTTAAATCAAGCACCATTACTTCAAACGAGTTATACTTAAAGCTTGCCCTCTGAGAAATCCTGAAAACGTTGTTATAAATTGAAGCAACACCCCCACCTTTGCCTTTTAGACGCTGCTCATGTTTATAACTGTCACGATCATTAGATGGAGTGCCCATGAACTTCAGTAGAGGGCACTCCAATCAGGACCATTCCACATCAACCACCAGATGTCACTTGGACTCTAGCACCTCTCATCTGTTGCACCACACCCGAACTACATTCCACATGAGTCACTGCATCACAATCACCCTGCCACACCTGCACATCATTCATCAGCCAATTTCCTTGCCACACCTGCACCTCATTTTCACACACATAAAAGCAGCACACTCACTCCCACTCTCTGCAAAGTCTTGTTTAGCCAGTCTGACATTTCCGAGCATTTTCCTTGTGTTTTCCTTCTGTACCTGACCTTTGGATTGTTTATACCGACTCTGATTGTCTGCTGCTTGCCCCCGACATCTGCCTGCTTCTTTTATCGATTCTGGTTATCCCTACATACCTGACGCCGTTACTGATCATTGCCTGTCTGACCATTCTCATCATTAAAGTTCTGCACATGGATCCGAACGTCTCTGTCTCATCATTACAGAAGACTTCGCCAAACCAGGATCCAACAGCTTTATTGAACCCCAGATCAGGTATGAAGCCAGCTAAAAGTTCATTCAACCCTGTAGGTGTGCTTTGCTCCATTTTTCAAGATGGCCGACCAATTGAGCTCTTTGTGGAGGAATTCATCCAGTATAGTCACCTTTTGCCTGGGGATGAGGATCTGGTAAAGGACTGTTTCTGGAGTGGTCTTGACGCTAAGATAAGCTTAAGTTTACCAGAAGAAGACCCAAGCTGGACCCTGGGACAGTTTATTGACTTTGTATTGCAGTTTTGTGGCTCTCCCTTTACACTTGAGGAGGTCACTTCTCCAAGGTATCCAGCTCCTATCCGTTCGGTGGTCCCTGTACCTGAGCTTCTGCATAAGATGGCCGCCAGCCCAGCGCCGCTGCACAAGATGGCCACCAGCCCAGCGCCGCTGCACAAGATGGCCGCCAGCCCAGCGCCCCTGCTCAAGATGGCCGCCAGCTCAGCGCCGCTGCACAAGATGGCCACCAGCTCAGCACCGCTGTGCAAGATGGCAGCCATGGTCGACTTTCCAGAGTCATGTCAGGTCCCCGTCGACTTTCCAGAGTCAAGTCAGGTCCCCGTCGACTTTCCAGAGTCAAGTCAGGTCCCCATCGACTTTCCAGAGTCAGGTCAAGTCACCACTAACACACAAGAGTCAAGTAAAACCACAGTTAAACATCATGAGTCTAGTCAGCTCACCATTGATCAGGTCCCTGATGATTTCCCAGAGTCGAGTCACGTTCCAGTTGATTCCCCAGAATCAAGTCAGATTCCGGTTAACCTTCCAGAGTCGAGTCAGGTGCCCATTGACTTTCCAGAGTTGAGTCAGGTTCTGGTTGACCCTACAGAGTCGAGTCAGGTGCTCGTGGACCCTCCAAAGTTGAGTCAGGTGCTCATGGACCCTCCAGAGTCAGGGTTAGTCACCGTTGACCCTCCAGAGTCAGAGCTAGTTCCTGTGGACCTTCCAGATTCAAATCAGGTGACCGTTGAATTTTCAGAGTTGAGTCAGGTTCCGGTGGAACCTCCAGAGTCAAGTCAGGTGCTCGTGGACCTTCCAGGGTCAGGGTTAGTCGCCGTCGACCTTCCAGAGTCAGGCTTAGTCACCTTTGACCCTCCAGAGTCAGGGCTAGTTCCTGTGGACCTTCCAGAGTTGAGGCTAGTCACCATTGACCTTTCAGAGTCAAGAATAGTCACTGGTGATCTTCAAGGACAGAGTCAAGTCACTGGTGATCTTCAAGGACAGAGTCAAGCCACTGGTGATCTTCAAGGACAGAGTCAAGTCACTGGTGATCTTCAAGGACAGCGTCAAGTCACTGGTGATCTGCAAGGACAGCGTCAAGTCACTGGTGATCTTCAAGGACAGAGTCAAGTCACTGGTGATCTTCAAGGACAGAGTCAAGTCACTGGTGATCTTCAAGGACAGAGTCAAGTCACTGGTGATCTTCAAGGACAGCATCAAGTCACTGGTGATCTTCAAGGACAGCGTCAAGTCACTGGTGATCTTCAAGGACAGCGTCAAGTCACTGGTGATCTTCAAGGACAGCGTCAAGTCACTGGTGATCTTCAAGGACAGCGTCAAGTCACTGGTGATCTTCAAGGACAGAGTCAAGTCACTGGTGATCTTCAAGGACAGCGTCAAGTCACTGGTGATCTTCAAGGACAGCGTCAAGTCACTGGTGATCTTCAAGGACAGCGTCAAGTCACTGGTGATCTTCAAGGACAGCGTCAAGTCACTGGTGATCTTCAAGGACAGAGTCAAGTCACTGGTGATCTTCAAGGACAGAGTCAAGTCACTGGTGATCTTCAAGGACAGAGTCAAGTCACCGGTGATCTTCAAGGACAGAGTCAAGTCACCGGTGATCTTCAAGGACAGAGTCAAGTCACCGGTGATCTTCAAGGACAGAGTCAAGTCACCGGTGATCTTCAAGGACAGCGTCAAGTCCCGGTGATCTTCAAGGACAGCGTCAAGTCACCGGTGATCTTCAAGGACAGCGTCAAGTCACCGGTGATCTTCAAGGACAGCGTCAAGTCACCGGTGATCTTCAAGGACAGCGTCAAGTCACCGGTGATCTTCAAGGACAGCGTCAAGTCACCGGTGATCTTCAAGGACAGCGTCAAGTCACCGGTGATCTTCAAGGACAGAGTCAAGTCACCGGTGATCTTCAAGGACAGAGTCAAGTCACAGTCGTTCTTCAGAAAACAAGTCAAGTCACAGTCGATCCTCAAAGAGCACAGTCAAGTCCCCAATGATCTTCATGAGCCAAGTCAAGTCACAGTTGATCTTCATGAGCCAAGTCAAGTCACAGTTGATCTTCATGAACCAAGTCAAGTCACAGTTGATCTTCATAGTCAAGTCACAGTTGATCTTCATGAACTAAGTCAAGTCACAGTTGATCTTCATGAACTAAGTCAAGTCACAGTTGATCTTCATGAGCCAAGTCAAGTCACAGTTGATCTTCATGAGCCAAGTCAAGTCACAGTTAATCTTCATGAGCCAAGTCAAGTCACAGCTGATCTTCATAGTCAAGTCACAGTTGATCTTCATGATCCAAGTCAAGTCACAGTTAATCTTCATGAGCCAAGTCAAGTCACAGCTGATCTTCATAGTCAAGTCACAGTTGATCTTCATGAGCAAAGTCAAGTCACCATTAACCTCCTTGAGCCAAGTCAAGTCACAGTTGATCCTCAGAAACCAAGGCAAGTCACCAATGATCTTCATGAGCAAGGTCAAGTCACCATTAACCTCCGTGAACTAAGTAAAGTCACAGTCAATCTTCAGGAACCCAGTCAATTCCCAGTCGATCTTCATGAATCCAGTCAAATCACCACTGATCTACCAGAGCCTCGTCACATCTCAGCCGCACTTCCAGAGCTCTCGTCCTATTCTGTCACGGCCATGGAGGCCGTCTATGAGCTCTCATTCGTTCCGGTCATGGCTACGGAGGTCCTCCATGAACTCACCGCCTGCCCTGTCATGGCCATGGAGGCCAGCTACCATCTCAACACGGCCACAGAGGCCGCTATTAACCTGTTTATGTTGCCTGTTTCAGTCCCACCTGACCAGACTTGCTCTCCTGTGCCATCAACTCCACTGTGGTGGTCCTCTGCTCCGTCCTGGTGGGCTTCTGTCCCCTCTTCCCAGCTGTGGTGGTCGTCTGCTCCACCCTGGAGGGCTTTTGTCTCCTCTTCTCAGCTGTGTTGGTCGTCTACCCCACCCTGGTGGGCTCCAACGCCTCCTGCTCTGCCTTGGTGGACCCCGTTCCCGAGTTAGGCCCACGGCGGGTTCCTGTTATCGAGTTAGGCCAATGGCGGGTTCCTGTTCCCGAGTTAAGCCCATGGCGGGTCCATGTTTCCCCTGTCAGGCCCAGGAAGGGCCCTTGTTTCCCATGTCAGGTCCAGGAGAGGCTCCTGATCTCCATGTTAGGCCCAGTTCTGCCTGTTCTGCCCCGGTCCTCGACCACTGCACTTCCTCATGGACCTGGCCCTCCATCCCTCCCCCTGTTCTGCCTCTGCTCCAGATTGTTTTGAGCGTCTGGAAGCCGCTCTTTTGGGGTGGGGGCTATGTCACAATCATTAGATGGAGTGCCCATGAACTTCAGTAGAGGGCACTCCAATCAGGACCATTCCACATCAACCACCAGATGTCACTTGGACTCTAGCACCTCTCATCTGTTGCACCACACCTGAACTACATTCCCCATGAGTCACTGCATCACAATCACCCTGCCACACCTGCACATCATTCATCAGCCAATTTCCTTGCCACACCTGCACCTCATTTACACAGACATAAAAGCAGCACACTCACTCCCACTCTCTGCGAAGTCTTGTTTAGCCAGCCAGTCTTGTTTCCGAGCGTTTTCCTTGTGTTTTCCTTCTGTACCTGACCTTTGGATTGTTTATACCGACTCTGATTCTCTGCTGCTTGCCCCCGACATCTGCCTGTTTCTGTTATCGATTCTGGTTATCCCTACATACCTGATGCCGTTACTGATCATTGCCGGTCTGACCATTCTCATCATTAAAGTTCTGCACATGGATCCGAACGTCTCTGTCTCATCATTACAATAACAGTGATCTTGGGGGGTGGACTCATTTAAAATAATGTAATCATCAGGTTTTAGCCAGGTTTCTGTCAAACAGAGTACATCTATATTATGATCAGTGATCATATTATTTACAAAAAGTGTTTTCGTAGAAAGGGATCTGATATTCAATAAGCCAAGCTTTATCATTTGTTTATCCATATTGCTTCTGTTTTTTATTTGTTGAACCTCAATCAAATTGTTAATCTTAACTTGGTTTGGCCTTTTTTCGTATTTTCTAGTTCGGGGAACAGACACAGTCTCTATAGTGTGATATCTAGGTGAAAAAGTCTCTATGTGCTGAGAATTAACTGACCTCTGTGATGGGAGGCAGCTAGCAGACGGTTGGTTTAGCCAGTCTGTCTGCTTCCTGACCTGGGCCCCAGTTAGTCAGGTATAAACACTAAGACTATTTGCCATATTTCTAGAGAGAAGAGTGGCGCCACCCCAGGAGGGATGAAGACCATCTCTTTTAAACAGGTCAGGTCTGCCCCAAAAGCTCGTCCAATTGTCTATGAAACCTATGTTATTCTGTGGGCACCACTTAGACATCCAGCCATTGAGTGATGACAATAAAAGAAAAGAAAAGAAACTAAAGTAAAAGAACAGAAGTAAAGTTTGACGAGACTAGGTGGTGTTTCTTCTCATCGTGGCTAAGTAGCAGCAGGCGTGCAGGCCGAAGCACGCTGGAACCGCGCTCAAAGAACGATTACAGTGATGATTAAACGCATGACTAAAAGCAAAAGCTAGGAAGCTAAAACCAAACTAAAATCAAAATTTGATGGTGTCCTGAGTATTTAAACTGATGTTGTCTTGACCAATTATATATTGTTTTGGCTCTGGGTATCATAAATCATATGTTATCTTATCAAGCACGTGGTCCGAATTTTCCCGCTCTTGCATGGTCTAATTTTGGACATGATTCCTATAACAACAATATGATACATTTGACAAATAACTGATGGTTAGAAACATTTCAAGCAAGCAGATTGAAGCACAAACATGCTAAACAGGAATATGAATCCTTAAGCTATCCTATAGTTATTAAAAGACATACACAATAAGTGATTATAAACATGATAGCCAAATGTGTGGGCTACATATAAATGAATATGGAGTTAAGCGATGGACTGATATTCATTTATAAGTCATTTTGAGTTAATTTTGGTCCATCTATACATAGAAAAGACAGTTTCTGTGCCATTCTCTGACAAAAGATGTTCTGAAGGGACCAGAGGTTAAGAGGTCCCCTTAGGAATTTCAGTCTGGTTCTGCTAGGTGGGGGGAATTCAATCCAAGGATCTTGTTTATTACTCTCATGGGTTTACATGTGCTGGCCGGTGTTGCATCTTGATTACTTGCCCCAAATTTGACAATCTCTTCTCCGAATTGAAATTGTCAATAGTTGTTCTAGTGGTGTTAATGTTGAAAAATGTTAAAGAGTTGGAAAGAGTGAAAGAGTTGGTTGGTTGGTTATCTTGCTTCTGACTCTGGCACTAGGAATGATTTACGACCTCCTGTTGCCTTTCTGAGGAATTCGGCTCGTGTTTCAACCACAGTCCTGATCTACTCTTTAATTTGTCTGGTTCACTACAACAACCATCACCTTCAACTCAACCTTGCCAAGATAGAACTGCTTGTGGTTCCAGCAAACCCATTGTTTCATCACAATTTTACCATAAAGTTGGGCACATCAACTTAACTCCTTCAAAAACAGCCAGAAACCTTGGAGTTATGATTGATGACTTTCTCAGACCACATTGCTAAAACTGTTCAGCCCTGCAAATTTGCTTTATTCAACATCAACAAGATCAGGCCCTTTCTTTCGGAACATGCTGCACAACTCCTTGTTCAAGCTCTTGTTCTGTCCAGATTGGACTATTGCAATGCTCTCTTGGCAGGTCTTCCAGGCAATTCTATAAAACCTTTACAATTAATCCAGAACATGGCAGCAAGATACATTTTTAATGAGCCGAAAAGAATACACGTCACACCTCTGATTATCAATTTGCACTGGCTTCCAATAGCTGCTCGCATAAAATTCAAAGCATTGATGTTTGCCTACAAAACTACCACTGGCTCTGCACCCATTTACCAAAATTTGTTACTTCAGACTTATGTACCCTGTAGAAGCTTGCATTCTGCAAGTGAATGTCGCTTGATTGTGCTATCCCAAAGAAGCACAAAGTCACTTTTACGGACTTTGAAATGAAATGTTCCCTCCTTAGCCATCTTCAAGAATCGGCTTAAAACACATCTCTTCCATCTTTATTTTACCCTCTAACTTTAGCACTCACTATTCTACAATATTCTATTCTATTCTTTAAAAAAAAAATCTAACTACCTTATCTAATCTTTTTGTATTCTATTTTCTTTTCATTTTTTATAAAATTATATATAAAAAAAACTCTTAACACTAGTTTGCTCTATTCATTTTTTATTCTATCTGTTTTCTTTTCATTTATTATGTAACGGATATGCAGTTCATCGATTCATGGGTTCTGAACTAATGAATCACGGTTCGTTGAATCTAAAACAATGCAAACCCAAAGCTTGTAGATTTTGAATTCAGGCATATAAACCCAACTCTCTCTAAACTAAATGCCTGGCCTGGCGCCAGCCTGGCTGGAATTAAATTATTTACGACACTGGACGAGAAATTCAACAGTCACGTGAGCACCCTCAAAGGAGAAACGAAACACATTCCACAACACACACACATATAAGCACACACACAAACAAACTTTTCTTTACGCTCTTTATGTAAGTCCTTAATAATATGTATTTTGAATAGGTTTGTATGTTGCATAAAATGGTTAATCCTGTTATGTGAGGATTATAATTTGCTGACTTGTAAATGGGAAATGTTTTTGGAAAGAATGTTCTCACAAAGAGTCATGATTCTGTAAACCTACCCCCCTGACCAGGTCGTAAAACTTTATGACCTAACTGACAGAACAGCAAAGCCAGATCACTGGTACCTTTTCTCAATGTATTCTAAACTGGTACCCTTTCTCAATGTATTCTAAATGTATTGAGTATTGCTTTTTGGTGCATTAGATGTTTTCCATAATCAAAAATTGGAGTATCTACAATTTTATCGTGTGTGTAATTCTGCATATGAATGTAACATTGTGTTTCTATCAGTTATATATGTCATTTTTGGTGTCTGTGAAATCATCATGTTGTGACCAAACTATCCACCTATAGTAAAGGTGTGTTAAATGTATTAATCTGCAATTACGAACTTGCTAGAATATCACTGCTGAAATCTGATAAGCCATAACTTATTAGAGTGGGTGGTTCCCCAGAGACAGAGGAACATTTTTCCCGCTTCAGATCGCGGACGTTCATTGGTTGTTCATGCAAACAGAGGCGTGAACCAGTCAAGCCATAAGAACTGACCAAGGAAGTTTATCCTTCTTGACCTTCTTCTCTTGTCCCTCTGACTTCTCGGTCCTCTTCTATCTCCGTTGATCTCCGCACAGCGGATGAGAGAACAGCCTGTTCTCATGGCTCTTTCAGGAGCTTTCATCTCCGTTGCTTTCATCTCCATTGTTTTCATTTCTTTTACTTACTAAGTTCCTCTCTACACGAGGAAGACGAATCATTACGTTTGTTGGACCTTTCAAATATCGCACTATTCCGCAGAAGCCCCGGAAGACACGAAAGAACACGCCTAGCTACAAAGGAGCACGCTCACACACACGCTGGTCTGGCGAGTCACAAAGTGACCACATGCAAGTATCATTCTCTATGGAGATTTAAATGCTGCTTAAAGTTTGTCTATTACCTTTTCAAGGTGATTTGATTCGTTGTTGTCTTTCAAGGGTTACTGTCTGTGAGTTTGCATAACTGAGCGTAATTCTGTGATCACGCTTAATTCTCGTACCTCTCTCTCTCATCCTCTCTCACTCATTCTCTCTCTCTGGGAAGTCGTGGCCTAATGGTTAGAGAGTCGGACTCCCAATCGAAAGGTTGTGAGTTCGAGTCCCGGGCCGGCAGGAATTGTGGGTGGGGGGAGTGCATGTACAGTTCTCTCTCCACCCTCAATACCACGACTTAGGTGCCCTTGAGCAAGGCATCGAACCCCCAACTGCTCCCCGGGCGCCGCAGCATAAATGGCTGCCCACTGCTCCGGGTGTGTGCTCACAGTGTGTGTGTGTTCACTGCTCTGTGTGTGTGCATTTCGGATGGGTTAAATGCAGAGCACAAATTCTGAGTATGGGTCACCATACTTGGCTGAATGTCACTTCACTTCACTTCACTCTCTCTCTCTCTCTCCCTCATTTGGATTCCGTTATGTCTTGTACAAAGTTTACTGTCTGTATTGTCGTACGCGTATTTACTATTGTGTGATTTGTAGTTTGATGTATTATTAGTTCAATTATTAAAAACCAATATATATTCATGATTGCCTCTAAGCGCTCACATCACGAGTCAATGAAATGTCTGATCTTTAGATACAAGCTCTTTACTTTTTAGTAACCAAAATTTCATAATGATAGGATAATGTTTTCACGGCCAGAAAATATTTTTCCTTGAATTATAAGAAGTGATAACTTTATTGAAAGTTGATAAGTTAATCTTACGGCCGTTTGCTGGACAAACCACTGTTTGATTTGTGGTAATTTACAGTAAAAGATATCACTATTATTGATATGAAGAATGGAATATTGACATATTAATGAGTAAATTACAGTGCCTTGTAATGAGTTATTGATGTATACAATTGACCTATTTTTCATCTTCAATAATTTTAATTAATTAATTAACTGTCATATGAGATATATATATATATTAATCATATTCCTGATTAATTATTAAAATTCCCTATATATCATTTGAGTTAATTATAATGTACAACCCAGTGCGGCTACATTATATTATATTAAAGCCCTTGCTACATGTGTGCTGTGTTTAAGCTAACTGAGACTTTTTTGAGCTCTTTTGTTGTTTCTGATTGCTTCCATTGTACTCATTTGTAAGTTGCTTTAGATAAAAGCATCTGCTAAATACTAAATAAATAAATATATATATATATATATATATATATATATATATATATATATATATATATATATATATATACAGGAAAATGTATGTGCATTGAGGCTATAGAGCACATTAATTTCTGAAACACCCTCAGTTTTTAATTCTGAGCTGTTTTCATTATTAGTAGCTCATTAGGCAATAGCACAGAATTTTATGTGGCAGTAGACTATATGCTTCAGAAACATAAATCAGCGCATGCCTATCAGTACCATAACATGATTGCTGTACCTGCTGATCACTGCATATTAATTTTGCAGTTGATAGTGTCAACATAGTTACACACAGTCCTCTCGTAATTAAACTACCTTTACTATTATGACATGGCGTGAACGCACTTTAGCATTCAGCTCGTCCAACCCCAATCAAACACACCTGAACAAGCTAATCAAGGTCTTCCAGATTACAGCTACAGGCAGGTGAGTTTGATCAGGGCTGGAGTTGACCTGATCTCCTTGGGTCTTTAAAACCCCATTTGACAGCAGTTTCTATTGCAGTGACACTTATTTTTGTTAGTTTTGTATGCCCTGTTGTCTGCCATTCTTGATGCACCCATTCAGTGCATTTTTCCAGCAGGGAAAATTGTGAGATTGCAGATCAGGAGGATGACTGCTCTAATGTACTGCTCGTTGATTGCCGTTTTATTGTGTCTTTCTGGATACTTAAACACAACAGATGCTACTCAAGGACAAACTGCAGATGAGACAGCCTGATCTCACAATCAAAACGTACATATTTAGACGTAAATTAAAACTGTCCAATACGTAGGTGCCTTTACGTATTTACAGTGTCATTTACATATTATCTGGACGTAATTACAGGTTCGATACGTATCGAAATTTACGTAAAAACAACCTCAAATACGTACAGATAGAACGTGTTCTCTGAACAGTCAGTTATCCATAGAAATTTTGCTCATGAAGCTGCTTTTCAATGCGTATCAGATTACTTTTTTAAATATGTATGTATACTTTCCCTTTTTATATTTTTTTTTGATAAATGTAAGATCCCTATACCTCACCCGAACCTAAACCTACCCATTTTATACAGAATGTTAAAAGAATAAAACACAATTTTAGTAAAAATATAACATTAAAACGTTATTTTGAGCCACTAACGTTAATCTTACACCTACCCCTAAACCTACCCATAACCATTTCTTAAAACTACATAACGTTACTGTTATAAATAAACAAATAACAGACAAACAAACATCATGTTAATGATTTATTTTTTGCGAAAAAATATCAAAAGTGGTACCAAAAGTAGTTCAAATGATAATGAGTTCCAGTCGCAGTCCTCTTTGGAGGTAATAGTTTTTATAGGGTACAGAGCAGAATTTAATTTATTAATCCATGAAATTATGAATCTGTCTTCTCTCCGTGAAGGCGCACTGGCGCAGTACTACTGATTTCAAATGACTATCAACTGAAACACGACATGTCGCAATCTGTGACGAATTATGTGAGAACCAATGAGAGTTCGATATTAGTGCCGTAAACCATGTCGTAACGTTCCTGTGGCGCACTGGCGCTATTTTCAAATTCGAATCATAACGAGCGCGGGCTTTGACTGTGACGGACGCTGTTGCTGAGAATGAAGATGAAGATCGATTGATATGGATATGTTCCTTGCAAACATCTGGATTCTAAAGATATGGAGTACAGCAAACAAATAAAATGGATGTGATTTGTAATTTTATGCTGTGCTTTTGTGTATCCATGGTTTGCAGCATGCACAGAAATGTTATTTCCTATTAAGTAGATGAGTAAACTGCTTTCAATAAATTCAATAAAAACATTTATTGATATGACAATTAAATACAACAGATTTAAATCATTAAAGCCACGATTTTAAAATTAATACATGGGAATTCATATACATTCACACTTTACGTTAGATTATTTATGTTTTTTTAGCTGCTAACACGTAAGTATTTGTACGTTTTACTGCTATAAATACGTCTAAGTTGTACGTTTTTATGTGCATGAAAACGTAAGTAAATGTACGTGTGGTAGAACCACAATTAACGTAAAAATACACACGTATTCTCATGAGATCACGTTGGATGAGAAGATCTGTTACCTTGTTAATGCAGCAATAAGGGAATAAGGTCTTATGAAAGTAACACCATTAAGGGATGAGGGGTAGGTCTTAAAACTCTCAATTTTAAGCGGTTAAATGTACGTTTTGTATTAAGGTTTGAGACCTGTTTCATAACCCCTGACTGCACCCCTGACCCAAACCACACTCCCTGGCCTCCCCCAAAGATCCTCTTGAATCCTCTAGTGGCCAGTTACTGTCTGGTGACACTAACAGTTGTGCCGTCCCATCGAGTTTGTTCTTCTGATGGAGGCTGTTCTGTAGGATACACATGCTGTCGATTTGACTCTGCGTCTGCATGTCACCTGTTTCCAGAGATTCAGTTAATAATGGATGCTAGGGGACCACAAAAAAACACAAAACCAAGCAAATGTAACCCATTGAATTCTATGTAAGCTTGAAGCAGAGACTAAAGTGTTTAACTGGAATGAAGTGAATGGAAGTGTTCAGCCTTCAGTGACTCTTTCGGTCATGTCTGTATAACTGCAAAGCTGGGAGAGTGTGCACCCAAAACATCTGAGAGCTCATGTACCAGGTTCTGTGACTGTGACTCTAACTGTCCTGACAATGAGAAGTGCTGCAGCAATGGATGTGGATGTTACTGTACATCTCCTTATACAGGTTATACAGTAAACTTTTTTTTTTCTTTTTTTTTTTTGTCAAAAGTAGGTTTGAATTAAAGGTGGGTTGAGTTTTTTTTTTTTTTTCTCTCTCTGGTATTTAATGTTCATATTTCAAGTCCCCAAAACAAACATGCCCCTACCCCAAAAGGGTCTTGCCCCTATTTTGTTATCCCAGCCCCACATATACATGGCTGAAGTGCACGATAATACGGTTGCAGAAGAACAAACAAGCGAACATGAGCATATTCAAGTAAAAGCCAGCATATTGGTTTTGCTTTCTCACAGAACTAATATTATGTGCCTATCGAGAAGAAACATCGCAACCTTGTCATCTGATTGCAGGCCTTCCTGCTCCTTGAGTTCTCTCCAGTGCTGGAAAGCTGATCCGATACTTAAACTGGTCCTAATTGCCTTTTATCACAAGCCTCCTTTTGTTCCGCAGACTTATAATTTTACTTTTAATTGATCATCCCTTCTGTTGGCTGCTCTGCTTATGTCAGTCCTGTGCATGGAGCGCGCTCTCCTCCTCCATCAGGAGAAGACAACCCTTACTGTTGATTGGCTCAAAGTTTGTTTGGTCTCCACTTCAAGCATCAAGTGTTGACATTTCCCAACATCACAGCAGTAATGATTTTATGAACCACTTTACTTCTAAAATCAATACTATTAGAGATAGAATTGTAACCATTCAGCTGTCAGCTACAGTATCGCATCAGACAATGCACTATAGATCCCCTGAGGAACAGTTCCACTCATGATCTACTATAGGACAGGAAGATTTGTATAAACTTGTTAAATCTAAAACAACATGTTCGACCTTATTCCATCTAAGCTCCTAAAAGAGGTGTTTCCAGAAGTCCTATAAACTCTTCTGACTATTATTAATTCCTCATTGTCATTAGGATATGTCCCCAAAACCTTCAAACTGGCTGTTATTAAACCTCCCATCAAAAAAACACAACTTGACGCCAAAGAACTAGTTAGTTATAGAACGATCTCGTATCTCCTTTTTCTGTCCTAGATACTAGAAAAGGTAGTATCCTCACAATTATATTCCTTCTTAGAGAAAAATGGTATCTGTGAGGATTTCCAGTCAGGATTTAGACCGTATCACAGTACTGAGACTGCTCTCCTTAGAGTTACAAATGACCTGCTCTTATCATCTGATCGTGGTTGTATCTCTCTCTTAGTTCTATTGGATCTTAGTGCTGCGTTTGACACAATTGACCACAACATTCTTTTGCATGGACTAGAAAACTTTGTTTGCATTAATGGAGGTGCATTAGCATGGTTTAAATGTTACTTAAATGACCGCCATCAATTCGTAGCAGTGAATGAAGAGGCTGCTACTCTTCATGCTTCACAGGTTACCATTGGGAGATATCATCAGGAAACATGGTGTTCCCTTTCACTGTTATGCTGATGATACTCTGCTCTTTCTTCGTGGCCCGGTGAAACACAGATTTGAAAAACTAATGGAATGCATAGTCGATATAAGAAAAACCTGGATGACGAGTAGTTCCTTGCTTCTAAATTCTTGTTAATTATAGGACCTAAAAACTCTGCATCTAAGAACCTAGAACACTGTCTAAGACTTGATGGCTGCTCTGTCAATTCTTCGTCATCGGTTAGGAACCTAGGTGTGCTATTTGATAGCAGTATTTCCTTAGTCATGTTTCTAGCATTTGTAAAACTGCATTTTTCCATCTCAAGCGTATCTAAATTACGGCCTATGCTCTCAATGTCAAATGCAGAAATGTTAATCCATGCATTTATGACCTCAAGGTTAGATTATTGTAATGCTTTATTGGGTGGTTGTTCTGCACGCTTGGTAAACAAACTACAGCTAGTCCAAAATGCATCTGCAAGAGTTTTCACTAGAACCAGGAAGTATGACCATATTAGCCCTGTCCTGTCAACACTGCACTGGCTCCCCATCAAACATCATATAAATTTTCAAATTGCTTATTACTTATAAAAACCTAAATGGTTTAGCACCTCAGTATTTGAATGAGCTCTTGTTACATTATAGTCTTTGATGTCCGCTGTGTTCTCAAAACTCAGGCAATTTGATAATGCATAGAATATCAATCAACTAAAGGCAGCAGATCCTGTTCCTATTTGGCGCCTAAACTCTGGAATTACCTACCTCACATTGTTCGGGAGGCAGACACACTCTTGCAGTTTAAATCTAGATAAAAGACCCATCTCTTTAACATGGCTTACACATAACACACTAATATGCTTCTAATATCCAAATCCGTTAAAGGATTTTTAGGCTGCATTAATTGGGTGAACCGGGAACACTTCCCGTAACACCTGATGTACTTTCTACATCATTAGAAAAATGGCATCTATGCTAATATTAGTCTTTCTCTCTTATTCTGAGGTCACCATAGCCACCAGATCCAGTACGTATCCAGACCAGATGGTGGATCGGCACCTAGAAAGGACCTCTACAACCCTGAAAGACAGCGGCGACCAGGACAACTAGAGCCCCAGATACAGATCCCCTGTAAAGACCTGGTCTCAGACGACCACCGGGACAATACCACAAAAAAAAGATGATTCTTCTGCACAATCTGACTTTGCTGCAGCCTGGAATTGATTGCTGGTTTCAACAGCATAGAAATAGCATAGTAGCCGATGCTTATGGAGACTTACTTAAATAAAAAAAGATGCATAGCTATGACTAATTTTAAACTAATTTTGAAGCCAGCACTGGTGTGGTCTGTCTTGTATTTTCTTGATGACTGTGAAAAGAACTAAATCATTTTTGATTGTACAGATAAGGTATTGGAAATTGCAAAGTGTTTGTGTATAGTTTTAAAACAATGGGCTTTTGTAAAATTAAAGAAAACAAACAGGGTGTGCTCTGTTCCATCGGTTACCACTTAAGACCTAAAACAACCTGAATCTCTGTGAATATTTGCCTCGAAGACATCAGAAATGTATAGAGAACTTTGTTTACTTTTAAATGAGTTCACATCCAAAACAAATATTCTGTTAAAGTAATCTATATGAAATCAATGCGATGTCCAGTTTTCCCGTCTCAATTCTATATTTACACTTTGCATTTTCCTCAAGGTACCAACTCTCACTGTATGAGCAGATCGCATGCGTCGTAAAGTCAACTTCGTGTGCACTATTTATGTGCTCGCACTATACGTTTGAAATACTTGAGTTGGGCAGACAATGACTATGTATATGGACGATAGGCCTATCTAAGAAAAAAAAACATCAACTATCGCTGATGTCGAGATGTTTTGGCCTTTCCAATTATTGAATTAAATTTTATTATGAAACTTTATAAAATGTATAGGTCTACAATTAATTTGCCCCCCAATAATTTCATAGCTCACAGCTGAACAACTAATGTGCAGACATTTTTTGATATATTAGCCTACACAATGAATAGACCTATTTATAATATTGATAATATTATTTAATTATAAAATAATATTGATGAATCTTTTTTTGTAATTTTTTTTTTCACATTGCTAATGCAACAAAGGTCACCAAGTGTCATCTCATTCTGATGAAGCTACGATTTTTAAAGGGGTCATATCAAGTTGCTAAATAGAACATTATTTTGTGTATTTGGTCAAGTCACATTTATTTATATAGCGCTTTAAACAAAATACATTGCATCAAAGCAACTGAACAACATTCATTAGGAAAACAGTGTGTCAATAATGCAAAATGACAGTTAAAGGCAGTTCATCATTTAATTCTGTGATGTCATCTCTGTTCAGTTTAAAAAGTGTCTGTGCATTTATTTGCAATCAAGTCAACGATATCTCTGTAGATGAAGTGACCCCAACTAAGCAAGCCAGAGGTGATAGCGGCAAGGAACCGAGACTCCATCGGTGACAGAATAGAGAAAAAAACCTTGGGAGAAACCAGGCTCAGTTGGGGGGCCAGTTCTCCTCTGACCAGACGAAACCAGCAGTTCAATTCTTGGCTGCAGCAAAGTCAGATTGTGCAGAAGAATCATCTGTTTCCTGTGGTCTTGTCCTGGTGGTCATCTGAGACAAGGTCTTTACAGGGGATCTGTATCTGGGGCTCTAGTTGTCCTGGTCTCCGCTGTCTTTCAGGGATGTAGAGATCCTTTCTAGGTGCTGATTTGGTCTGGATACGTACTGGATCCGGGTGACTGCAGTGACCCTCTGATCTGGATACAGACTGGATCTGGTGGCTATGATGACCTCGGAATAAGAGAGAAACAGACTAATATTAGCGTAGATGCCATTCTTCTAATTTTGTAGAAATAACATCGGGTGGTATGGGAAGTGTTCCCGGTTCCGGTTTACCTAATTAAGCAGCCTAAAAATCCTTTAACTGATTTGGATATTAGAAGCATATTAGTATGTTATGTGTAAGCCAGGTTAAAGAGATGGGTCTTTAATCTAGATTTAAACTGCAAGAGTGTGTCTGCCTCCCGAACAATGTGAGGTAGGTTATTCCAGAGTTTAGGCGCCAAATAGGAAAAGGACCTGCCGCCCGCAGTTGATTTTGATATTCTAACAAATTGAGTTTTGAGAACGTAGCGGACGTAGAGGATTATAATGTAAAAGGAGCTTGTTCAAATACTGAGGTGCTAAACCATTCAGGGCTTTATAAGTAATAAGCAATATTTTAAAATCTATACAATGTTTGATACGGAGCCAGTGCAGTGTTGACAGGACCGGGCTAATATGGTCATACTTCCTGGTTCTAGTAAGAACTCTTGCTGCTGCATTTTGGACTAGCTGTTGTTTGTTTACTAAGCGTGCAGAACAAACACCCAATAATGCATTACAATAATCTAACCTTGAGGTCATAAATGCATGGATTAACATTCCTGCATTTGACATTGAGAGCATAGGCCGTAATTTAGATATATTTTTGAGATGTAAAAATGCAGTTTTACAAATGCTAGAAACATGGCTTTCTAAGGAAAGATTGCGATCAAATAGCACACCTAGGTTCCTAACTGATGACGAAGAATTGACAGAGCAGCCATCAAGTCTTAGACAGTGTTCTAGGTTATTTTTAGGTCCTATAATTAACACCTCTGTTTTTTTTTCAGAATTTAGCATTAAGAAATTACTCGTCATCCAGTTTTTTATATCGACTATGCATTACATTAGTTTTTCAAATTGGTGTGTTTCACCGGCCCGCAAAGAAATATAGAGCTTAGTATCATCAGCATAACAGTGAAAGCTAACACCATGTTTCCTGATGATATATTCCAAGGGTAACATATAAAGCGTGAAGAGTAGCGGCCCTAGTACTGAGCCTTGAGGTACTCCGTACTGCACTTGTGATCGATATGATACATCTTCATTCACTGATGGCGGTCATAAAAGTACGATTTTAACCATGCTAATGCACTTCCATTAATGCCAACAAAGTGTTCAAGTCTATGCAAAAGAATGTTGTGGTCAATTGTGTCAAACGCAGCACTAAGATCCAATAAAACTAATAGAGAGATACAACCATGATCAGATGATAAGAGCAGGTCATTTGTAACTCTATGGAGAGCAGTCTCAATACTATGATACGGTCTAAATCCTGACTGGAAATCCTCACATATACCATTTTTCTCTAAGAAGGAATATAATTGTGAGGATACCACCTTTTCTAGTATCTTGGATGGAAAAGGGAGATTCGAGATTGGTCTATAATTAACTAGTTCTTTGGGGTAAAGTTGTGGTTTTTTGATGAGAGGCTTAATAACAGCCAGTTTGAAGGTTTTGGTGACATATCCTAATGACAATGACAAAATTAATAATAGTCAGAAGAGGATCTATGACTTCTGGAAGCACCTCTTTTAGGAGCTTAGATGGTATAGGGTCTAACATGCATGTTGTTGGTTTAGATGATTTAACAATTTTATACAATTCTTCCTCTCCTATAGAAGAGAATGAGTGGAACTGTTCCTCAGGGGTCTATAGTGCACTGTCTGATGCGATACTGTACCTGACGGCTGAATGGTTACAATTTTATCTCTAATAGTATCCATTTTAGAAGTAAAGTAGTTCATAAACTCATTACTGCTGTGATGTTGGGAAATGTCAACACTTGTTGAGGCTTTATTTTTCGTTTATTTAGCCACTGTATTGAATAAATACCTGGGGATATGTTTGTTTTATTCTAAAAGAGAAGAAAAGTAATCAGATCTAACAGTTTTTAATGATTTTCTGTAGGATAGGTTACTTTCCCGCCAAGCAATACAAAATACCTCTAGTTTTGTTTTCCTCCAGCTGCGCTCCATTTTTCGGGCTGCTCTCTTTAGGGTGCGAGTATGCTCATTATAACATGGTGTCATACTGGTTTCCTTAACCTTCCTTAAGCGTAAAGGAGCAACTGTATTTAAAATACTAGAAAAGAGAGTCCATAGTTTCTGTTACATCATCAAGTTGTTCTGATGTTTTGGATATGCTAAGGAATTTGGATACATCAGGAAGATAACTTAAAAAGCAGTCTTTTGTGGTAGAAGTGATGGTTCTTCCATACTTGTAACAAGAAATAGAATTTACAATTTTGGCTATATGAAGTTTGCACAAAACTAAATAATGATCTGAGATATCATCACTTGGTGTGCAAATGTGCAATGTGATTATGTGATATAAGGTTCAGAAAAAATTTTTTTCCACACAATGTACAATATTGTAAATTAAGCTCATTGGTCTGAAAAGCAAAAAAAAAAGAAAAAAAATCCTGAGATTGCGATGAACTAAATAGAGGAACAGCTTATTAGTGATAATAAAGGGAGTCCTCTTTATGTGTTTTCTAGTCTATATTATCCATTAAGAATTGTATGTATTTAATTGTTTTTCGGCCACATACATGCTGCAAAGTTTCAGGGTTGATATTCACTTATATGGAATTCACACTTGAAGAGCTACAGCTGTTGGTCATATAATTAGAATATCATCAAAAAGTTGATTTATTTCACTAATTCCATTCAAAAAGTGAAACTTGTATATTATATCGATTCATTACACATTGAGTGATATATTTCAAATGTTTATTTCTTTTAATTTTGAAGTTTTTCAGTTTATAACTGACAAATACCCTTAGACACAAAAGGTCATTGCAAAAGAGGCTGGCTGTTCACAGAGCTCTGTGTCCAAGCACATTAATAGAGAGGCGAAGGGAAGGAAAAGATGTGGTAGAAAAAAAAAGTGTACAAGCAATAGGGATAACCGAACCCTGGAGAGGATTGTGAAACAAAACCCATTCAAAATTGTGGGGGAGATTCACAAAGAGTGGACTGCAACTGGAGTCAGTGCTGAGTGGTCCAAAGTTTTGTTCTCTGATGAAAGTAAATTTAGCATTTGCTTTGGATATCAGGGTCCCAGAGTCTGGATGAAGTGAGGAGAGGCACGTTTCTTGAGGTCCAGTGAAAAGTTTCCACAGTCAGTGATGGTTTGCGGTGCCATGTCATCTGCGGGTGTTGGTCCACTGTGTTTTCTGAGGTCCAAGGTCAACACATCTGTATACCAGGAAGTTTTAGAGCACTTCATGCTTCCTGCTGCTGACCAACTTCATGGAGATGCAGATTTCATTTTCCAACAGGACTTGGCACCTGCTCACAGTGCCAAAGCTTCCAGTACCTGGTTTAAGGACCATGGTATCCCTGTTCTTAATTGGCCAGCAAACTCGCCTGACCTTAACCGCATAGAAAATCTATGGGGTATTGTGAAGAGGAAGATGTGATATGCCAGACCCAAAAATGCAGAAGAGCTGAAGGCCACTATCAGAGCAACCTGGGCTCTCATAATCCCTGAGCAGTGCCACAGACTGATCGACTCCATGCCATGCCGCACTGCTACAGTAATTCAGACAAAAGGAGCCCCAACATCGAGTGCTGTACATGCTCATACTTTTCCTTTTTTTATACTTTTTAGTTGGCCAATATTTCTAAAAATCCTTTCTTTGTATTGGTCTTAAGTTATATTCAAATTTTCTGAGATACTGAATTTGGGATTTTCCTTAAGTGTCAGTTATAATCATCAAAATTAAAAGAAATAAACATTTGAAATATATCAGTCTGTGTGTAATTAATAAATATAATATACAAGTTTCACTTTTTGAATGGAATTAGTGATATAAATCAACTTTTTGATGATATTCTAATTATATGACCAGCACCTGTATAGACAAATATATAAAAAGTGTTTTATTATTGGTGCCAATTCTCAGGCTTAAGTAAACCAGAATTCCCAAATCTGAGCCACACCTGAGCCTTATGTAGTCCAGTCCCAATACAGAATCTTAATATTTCATGTTATTGCATTGCATATTACTATAATGCCATTATTCATTTTGTGACATGCTTAATGTAAACACAAAATATGCCAATAAAGTACATTAAACTGAATAGAAAATCAGACAAAAAAATAATGTAACTGTGCTTTAAAAAAACGTACTGCATAGTTTTTTCTATTTATTTTTATAAAGAACAAATCAAACAATAAAGAGTGAGTGTATAAAGTACGTATACAGTCTATAAGAGAAATGTAACAGATAGACACATGTAACTTAATCATAAGAATTTATTGCAGATGTGTCAAAGAGCAGTACCACAGTAGTCCAAATGATGATGCATTTCCGTTGCAGTCCTCTCTGGCAGAATATAATAGTAGTGCGAGAAGCAGGGCATAATTTAAAGGGATAGTTAAATTTCAAATTAAATTTTGATATGTTTAAGCTTACCTCAAGGGCATCCAAGATGTAGGTGTCTTTGTTTCAGCACTAGTTCCCATTTTTATATTTTTAAGTCAAACCGTTCTTGTCTGTGACTCATATAATGGAGGTCTATGGTCACCACCTCAAAGAGCATGCACAGAGGAGTCCAAATTAAACAATTCCCCATCGTAAGTACACATTGATGCCCTAAGACACGAAACGAGCGGTTTGTGTAAGAAACGAACAGTATTTATATAGTTTTTACCTCTTGTACACAACCACGTCCAAGTGATCTGAGGGTGCGCATGCTTTCCTGTTGTGTGACGTGTGCGCGCACTCTGGCTTAGTCTGCACAGGCGTGGAAAGCGCCGGAAGTGATCTCTCGTGCGTGTACGTCACTTGTTGTTTACACTAACTGTCTATGGTTTACACAGAGATTTCGGAAGTGTTACCTTTCACTGTGAAGATTTAAACATATTTATACGTACAGGAAATTGCAATGGAAGACGATTTCAATATATCAACAGACAACGTTGAATTTTTTTCACAACCATATTTATTTGAACCAGAATACACAGATCAAGTACTCAGGAGCGATGGAGGAAGCATTCACTGCTGCAGCACATCTTCAAGCCTCAGAGAGACGGAGATCTCTTTAAAATTGGTGGTGTTTTAGTAGCAAGTGTTGTGAGATGCCAACAGAAGTGGAGAGCATATGTTGTCACGAATGGAACATAGCAAAGCCACAACTACCTTACAACACGAGGACATTGACAGTATCGCATCACAAACCTGCCTGACTGAAGATACGGAGTTTTCTCCGCTGTTGAGCCGCAGCAGTTTTGCACGTTGTGTTTAGTTTTCCACATATAAACTGGAGGCGACATCCAATGCCAGAGGGACCCAATGGCATGCTGTCAATAGAGTGAGTAATGTGTTTTATTTTTATTATGATCGCAACGATTATAGAAATTATTAAACAAATGAATTTATTACAATTACTGCATTATATTTCAGACAGTGCAGTTTGGTGGCATATCGTGTGGTAAACAGTAAACAATGAGTGACGTATGTAGTGTATTTTCGTCTGCCATGGATCTGAGGAATCACACTGTCTCGGGGCTTTGTTTCCATAAGAAAGATTTTATTCTCAAGAGTAAATTAAACCGAGAAAGCTCTGCAGAACAGTCTGTCGAGTCTGTGTCGGTTCTCTATTTTATACAGTGCTTCTGAAGGCGTGCCCATGTTCAATACATTTCATGCATATGGTTCTGTTAATCAACTCTTTTACCTTTTATGGCGGTCTCTCCAGCTTGCTTTTACGATGTAGAATTTATTTTAAGTGAAACCAGGAGGCCTAATCATATATTTTGTCTTATGTCAAAATAGGGTGTCCAACTTTACTATATGCTGTATTTTGGTAATGTCTGCACCAAGGAGGTCTGATCATATATTTTGTCATATGTCCAAATAGAGTGTGCAGCTGCACCATATACTATACCCCTGCACTCTCGGCACATTCCATTCTCAGGCAGGCCTCTACATACAGTCAAATGCATGATTATAACAGTAGAATAACTTGATACATAAATGGGTAGATTCACATTGATTATGCCTGATTAGTTTACATATTGACCAATAAAAATCTTCCACACGTACACGCACGAGAGATCTCTTCCGGCGCTTTCCACGCTTGCACAGACTAAGCCAGAGAGCGCGCACACGTCGCACAACAGGAAGCATGCGAGCCCTCAGATCAGTTGGACATGGTTGAGTACAAGAGGTAAAAACGATAAATACTGTTCGTTTTCTTAAACAAACCACTTGTTTAGTGTCTTAGGCCATCAATGTGTACTAACGATGGGGAATTGTTTAATTTGGACTTTTCTGTGCATGCTCTTTGAGGTGGTGACCATAGATCTCCATTGTATGAGTCACAGACAAGAACGGTTTGACCTAAAAATATCAAAATGGAAACTACTGCGGAAACAAAAACACCTACATCTTGGATGCCCCTGAGGTAAGCTAAAACATACCTAATTTTTATTTGAAAGTGAACTATCCCTTTAAGTTTTTAAAAATACTAAGCTGATCCACTCCGTCCCTCATTGAACCCATCTACGGAAACTAGTGATGGGTCGTTCTTGAACGTTTCAATCATTTAACCATTATCATGCAATATTGTATTTATCTTGTTTATCATGGGTCACATAATATGCTGCCAGATCATAGCCTGATTTGGGCCTTATATCACTGGACTAATCTGGGCCAGACTCCTCCCACCAACAATCAGCCCTCATATTGTTTGGTCCACGCCATGCCATCATTGTCACACATGTCCCAGCTCTGGCTAAAAGGGTAGATGCCATTGCCGACAGGAGGCCAGCACTGCCAGCTTTGGGCCACATTTGGGCCAAGTCCGTTTGCTATGTGGGTTACCCCCTTCTTAAGACCCTTTCACACTGCCATTCTGGAAAATACACTGGTAATGTGTCTCAGCAATTGTTCCTAGGTCGCTAGATTTTGACATGCGACATCAGGATGTGAGGTGTAATTAGGGGCGTTTTGGGGGGGGGGGGTCGTCATGTGACACATAGCAGCCACAACAGCATACTGGATAATTATTACTAAGCATTAGGTATACATTCCCAGATGCATGAACTAAATCATGAAACATCTTGATTCTTACCTTCATAGATTTGGCTTATATTAGATAATATGCTATGGTCAAAGTGGCCTAATGTTACAGATATGGGTGTCATGCCACAACATAATTTTAATACGACTGACTTTTATATGAAATGTGAATTTAACATTGAAAGTTAATGTGATATAAAAACGTTGTAAGTCAGGCTACTAATCTTTCATTGTACAGAAAGAGAGCAAATAACATTTACATTATCAAAGAACATTTTCACTTATAGTCTAGAGTTCAAAAACTCCCATTAAAATACCTGAAACTGTTAACACTGTGAAATCAACATCTTATTTATTATAGATTCGTACACACATCTGCACTTTGTTGTTTCTGACGAAAGAATTCGCCAGAAAAAGGTATTCAGTCAGCAAGCGAGTGAAGGAAGAACCGGCATTTTAGCGTTGACTCATCGGAACAACTTCGATTGGACATTGCTTTCATAAGCTCAACAGAATATTGTGTGATTGGTTAAAATGCGCAGTGCTGTAAAGACGAGTCTGGCTCAGCGCCAGCTAGCGAACGGATCTGAATTTAGCAGCTGCTGATATGACTCGCTGAACTTTCTCAAGCCGGTGTCATTGTATCAAATATAGAAAATATTAATTGGCTATTTTTTGTCTTTTGGAAGCTGCATTCAAAATCCATTTGGAACAAAAATCTGAGGGCAGTACCGCCGCAGTCTGCGTAGGGCACCAACTCCCAGAGGGGGCACCATCCCAGTTGCTCAAAAAAAAATAAATAAATAAATAAAACATGCGCCATTCTCCCATCCACGCTCGCGACCGTTTGCATCTCATGTTTGCGGCTGAATGCTCATAATTGATGGATGGATATCTATGCCCGGGTAAAGGACATCAGCAATCCGCCGCAGAGAAAAGTAAACTAAAGAAAGTTAAAAAATAAAAAAAACTGGCTTAATGTTGGACATTCGAGAGTCTCAAATTTAGGGGCCGTCTCTAAAGTTACATGCGATATTGGTAAACACTTTTCTAAAGTCAGTAGCATTTGAGGAGAATGACTTAGCAGTCATAAAAACAACTGTAATTATTCATCTAGGTGTCCGCTATAATGCACAATTGAATTGAATGTTTGATATTTAAATTGATATTTAAATTAAAATAAACTGTAAATCATATGTAGCCTAAATTATGCTACTTTATCACATGGGCTCAAACGCAAATTTTTGAAGCTCAATATCATTTGAGGAGAAAGACTTGCAGTCATAAAACAACTGTAATGTGTTCATTTAGGTGTCAGCTACAATGCACCTTATACACGTTTAATATATATTAAAATAAATTACAAATAATGTAGGTAAAAACAAGGCCCGTTTCTCACTTTCAGGCACTTTCCTGTGAAAGTTTTATTTATTTAATTTTATTTTACATTTTTTTTCAAGATCCCTTACGAAAATTACCCATGGTTTTAACAATAACACCACAAATCATTTTTCTTGTACCCATGGTAACTGCAAATTAACAATGGTTTTGTTACTTCAAATAAAAATTTACAAAAAAATAATAATATACAGTAATATTTTGTTGTTGTTGTTGCTATAAAAACAGACCTAAGCCATCAATAGCCTTTAAAATGACTAAAAAAACGAGGCAATAATGATTGGTTAATAATAACACTGTTAAAATACATAATGTATGCACATAAAAAATAAACAATTTATGTACATGTTATTACAAAAGCCTGCAAAGGGAGCCAAATGCCATGTAATTGCTGCTGTTACACTTACAGGACAATCAAATCCTTGTTTAGGCTACTGACAAAACATTTAATTCAAATATTCACTTAATCTCTCATTTTTGGCCACCTTTTTGCTATATATGACACAGAGTTTATAATTTCTTCAACAAAAAAATGTGCATATCACAACCCTTACAAAAATAAACCATGGTTTTATCATAATAAAACTGCTTAATTTCCTTTTGCATGATTTCTGAATGCTTGAGACTATAAAATAAATTAGAGTAATACTAAAGTTATAGCCATAGATAAATGTCTAGAGCTACAATTGTAATTTGTAAATAATACAATTTATCCATTTACTTTTTTATTTGATTAAAGTTCTATTTTCACCCCTATATAGGTGTTTTTTTTTCATCATCATATTTGAGGAAGGGGGGCACAACAATACAATCCTGCTTAGGGCACCTATTTGGCCAGCAGCGGCCCTGTCTGAGGGGGCATGTGCCCCCTCACTTTGAATGGGCATGACGCCTCTGCGTGTAATGTACAAGTCAAAAATGCTAGACAAGTTAACTTTTACTTAAGCTGGTGAATGATCTCAGGTTCAGCGAGGAAAGTGAGGAACCAACTGATCTCTGCTTCATTATAGTTTGCAATTTTTTTTTTGTCACGAACGTTGATCTGCATTCATGTGTCATCACTACGACACACCCGTTACGGCATTGGTTCTGGCTTTTGTTCACACAGAGCTCGTTCCGGGACTGAACCCGGCAATGTTACTAGTACCGCGTTTTCACTGCAGGAACTTTACCCAGGAACTAGGGACTTTGGCCTGGTACTTGGTGTGTTTCCACCACAGGAACCAGGAACTAAATAAAGTTCCAGGTAAAAAAAATGCCCCTCAGAAAGTCCCTGCTGGCGAGGTGGTACTTTTTCAAAGTTCCGGAACTTTCAGGGGTGGGAATTGGGCGCTAAACATGCTGATTGGTCGAGTTCACGCAGCATTGGTTGAGTTCAACCACCATTTATTCGGATCATTTTCAAAATATTACTGTTATTGTGTCACGAAATGTAATTTTACAAGTATTTCAGGCGAGAATGTAGTTGTTTAAAACTCAAATCTGTGGTTTATTTATAAAGACAGCTATTAAAAAATGTGTTTCGCCGATCTCAGAGACGGTCAGCTCCACGCGATCAGCGGGAGCTCAGTGATCATGTATCCGCCGAGAAGCAGCCTCACCTCGGCTAGACCTTCTGATGTGTGCCGCTGGCTCTGATGTCTCTTTAGTGGTTAAACATAAAATATAATTCAGCTGCGGGGTAAATCTAACAGGTTTTCTTTGGTCTGTATTCAATGTATCTATATGTTAAAATGAAAATAAAAAAGGCAAATCTATATAATATTTTGTTTCATTGTAATGGCTGTATACACATATCCCTGAACTAAGTAAATTTCTGCAGCTGTTATGATGCTTAAATGAAAACGAAAGGAGGCAGTGTATTTGATATCCTATTTCGTTTTATTGTAAATATACTGAGAGGAAAATTGCAGTTGCCAAAGCGAGCTGAGTTCACGCAACATTGTTTGGGTTCAACCACCATTTATTCAAAGTATTACTGTTATTGTGTCATGAAATGTAATTTTAAAAGTATTTCAGGTGAGAATGTAGTTGTTTAAAACTCAAATCTGTGGTTTATTTATGAAGACAGCGTCTATTTAAAAATGTGTTTCGCCGATCCCGGAGACGTGAGCTCCACGCAACCAGCGGGAGCTCAGTGATCATCTATCCTCCGAGAAGCAGCCTCTCCTCGGCTAGACCTTTTGATATGTGCCGCTGGCTCTGATGTCTCTTTAGTGGTTAAACATAAAATATAATTCATTTTGGGTAAATCTAACAGGTTATCTTTGGTCTGTATTCAATTTATCTATATGTTAAAATGAAAATAAAAAAGGCAAATTTATATAATATTTCGTTTCATTATAATGGCTGTATATATATAAATATATACACATATCCCTGAACTAAGTACATTTCTGCAGCTGTTATTATGCTTAAATGAAAACGAAAGGAGGCAGTGGTATTTTATATCATATTTCGTTTTATTGTAAATATACAGAGAGGAAAATTGCAGTAGCCAAGGTCAGCTGACTGAAGTTAGCAAGTACGCTGCTGTTTGCAGATTTACCGGATTTGCATCATCGCGGACATCACACTCCCGAGTCGAATGAGCAAAGTCTGAACTACAGTAGGATGCACGTCCAAAATCAGCGTACTTTTTTTATTGAGAAACGCACGCAGACCTACGTCACCAGTCTATTTGCCTAATCTTCCCGGTACTTTACACCGTGGTGGAAACACAGAAAGCAACAGGTCTGGGGGGAAAAAAGTTCCTGGGAAAAAAAAATCCTGGTACAAATGTTCCGGGTAATTTTGGTGGAAACGCGGCATAGGTCCCCAAACCAAGATCAAACCCGGAATTAATCCCGGGACGTGTTTGTGTTCACACAGAAGGCGATCCAACAATTTTCCGGGACCAGCAGTGTGAAAGGGGCTTCAGAAACATCCCAGGTCGGTCTGCAATTTTCAATGGCCAATCTGAAACATCAAAGTTGGTACAGTAGCTTTAGCTGGTAAGAGTAGCTGTAGGATGGTCCCCCTATTTGGTTACGTGGATTGAATTCTTGTATAGTGTTATAGGTCATATAATCTCCTAGGTAGCAGCCTCTTTAGAGATGGTAGTTTCCCTTTGACAAGCTGCTCTTGGCTTGGGCTATTTCACTTGTAATTAGAGTTTAAGTAGATAGTTAGACTTCGTCCACCGATGGCTTTAAATTGAGTCTCTTTTAGGCTCCCTATTCGGGAAGTATTTTTGTCAAATATGTACCGGTTGAAGCTGGTTTCCTTTGATAAGATGTCCCCCCTGAGTTGTGAGCTCTTTCCCTCCCTAATATTTTTAGGAGCGGGCTGCATCCCCAAGTAGGCAGTCCCCCTGAGGTTCCTTTTGGATATATTAGGCTATGTCCTCTGATTTCGGGGTATTTCCAAGCAGGTGGTCCTCTGGAATCCCACATGCTTTGGGCTGTTGTAGAAAATATTAATTAACTTTAATTCAATATAATACATAGGATTATATCTAGTCAAAAGAAAAAATATATATTCTACTATTATCTACTATTATGACTGTGTGAGAATTGCAGTGTGTGCTTAGTACAGAGTGAACTATTTAAAGCTTGGAAAATACTCATATATGGAAAACCAATTTATTTTAGCCAGAAAGATTCCACAAAATATTAGCACATGAACAGGGACTGTAAAGAGCATGGAACCACACCAGGTTGGTTGAACAAGCAACACAAACAGATGGCCACCTAAAATAGGTAAGCACTTTAAAGTTTGCATTGTTCGCCAGAACAGGTAACTAAATCCAGAATAAATAGTAGGCTGTCATTACCTTGTCTAAAAATAATAAAAGACATGCTTTGTACACTTTTTTCTACCACATCTTTTCCTTCCCTTTGCCTCTCTATTAATGTGCTTGGACACAGAGCTCTGTAAACAGCCAGCCTCTTTTGCAATGACCTTTTGTGTCTTGCCCTCCTTGTGCGAGGTGTCAATGGTTGTCTTTTGGACAACTGTCAAGTCAGCAGTCTTCCCCATGATTGTGTAGCCTACAGAACTAGACTGAGAGACCATTTAAAGGCCTTTGTGGGTTTTTTGAGTTAATTATCTGATTAGAGTGTGGCACCAGGTGTCTTCAATATTGAACCTTTTCACAATATTCTAATTTTGAGATACTGAATTTGGGATTTTCCTTAGTTGTCAGCTATAATCATCAAAAATAAAAGAAATAAACATTAGAAACATCAGTCTGTGTGTAATGAATGAATATAAGATACAAGTTTCACTTTTTAAATGGAATTAGTGAAATCAACTTTTTGATGATATTCTAATTATATGACCAGCACCTGGATATATGTGATTGCAAAGCTGGATTCTGGAGTGGTGTTTGCAAACATTACTCAGCTTTGTTACCATTTTAATAATATCCATCTGGTTTCAAAACCTCCAAGACTTCAAAGCAATTTATAATAACCAGGAATATCTCTAAACACTGTCTCCCCTGCTTTAGGGTTTTAAGTAGATGGCCCATTGTCTTAGGAACTACAGGAAGCTTCCCTTGAAGGTCCGACAGGGAACAAGACTCTGCATCCCCTTACCATGCCTAGGGCCTGCCTGTTTCACATCTCCTTCATAAAAAGTGGAGTGTTTTTACACATGCTTCAGACACTGATCATATTGATGGCCTTACCTGTAATATCCACTAGAGGACGCAGTGTCTCATTCGGGGAACCATGGTTACATTCGTAACACAAAACATTTTCTTTACTCTTTAAAAACTAAGGGTAATATTTTACTGTATACCGTACCCAACAGAGCAAGCTCACTGTTTGTGATGCTCAAAATATTCAGCAAAAATTCAAACTATTGAATTGAGGGTGGGGGTTTGTGTGAAAATTTTCTCTTACCGTTTTCAGAAAGTTTAGGTGGTTTTTTTTTTTTTTTTTTTTTTACCTTTAAGTAGTGTTTAAGGTTACAAGTTTATAAGTTGATAAATGTTTGTTTAGTTTTTTTATTGTTTATGGTGTTTAAAAGTTTGTTTACAGTGGTAACCAAGGAAAATCTATATTATGGATGTTTCACAAGCGCCCTCTACTGTCAGAGAGTGAATTTGCATTTCTAGCGTAATTTCACAAATCTAAAGTCCGACCATTCTGTTTGCCTTAAATCTTGAAATTATGCAATTTAAATAAAATTAAAAAAAAATGCTCATGCTACATGTGTGTAGGGTTGTACCAAGTAGTCAATTTTAACTCTGGGTCTGGGAACGCCCCGTCACGTGATGTGAATTTAGCATGTGAGGGAAAACATTGCCTTGGCGCCAATTGAAGTACACGGAACAATCATGCCGAAGAGTTGTTGTGTCATTTTCTGTACCTCCAATAAACGAACAAACTATGAATTGAAGTTCTACATCCTTCCTAATAAACATACAGAACCGGAAAGGATGACAAAATGGCTACAAGCAATAAGTTGTGAGGATGATCAAAGGAAGTTGTGGAAATCCCAAGACCTAGCATGTGTATTTGTGCAGTCGGCATATCATCACAGTAGGCTACGTTAACATTGTTTTCATTATTAACGTTATTAAAAACTGTGTAAGGTTGTGCATATGTGGAATGCATATATAATTAGCCTTATCATTCTACCTGAAGCAAAACTATGTAACATTAGTTTCGAACCTAAACTCGCATGAAAACGCGTATGCTAAGTTAGTCTACGTGATACCACTAGAAAAGGCCAAGGATTTCCGTATACCCACTTAAAAAGCATGAGGATATGTAACAACTTAGTTTTGGGTCTAATCTTTTAGACTTTCATTCATAAATTCACCCCATCTGTGTTTGCGAAACGACACGGATCGAATTGCGGAATCCAGTCAAAAATGGAACTGGCTGTATAAAGCAGAACGTCACGGAATTAGGCTATTTTTGAATGAATACATCTATAGTAGGGCTGTAAAATGAATCAAATATCGATATGGACTAGTGTATATAAATATTATAGTTAAAAGAGACTACAATTGTTCTACGCGTCTCTGGGAATGAGTGCTCAATATGTGCTTTTTTGTCATTCAAATACACACCACTATGACTATGACTAGATGCCGACTGTATGTATGACACTTTAAGCTTGATGTTGACTAGTTGCTAGGATAGAATAGGATAAGAAATCATTAAAGTCTAAATTTACACTCAGTTTCCAAACAGTTAAAAGGACAAATGCATACTCCGAAAGCGCTTCACAAGACACGTGTGATAATACCACCTGTATACTCGAAATTAAACAGGAGAATGCACATTAACAGCTTATTGTACAGGTAAATGAATCACCATTCTAATCTAATGCGCTGCTGCATTGTAACACACATGCAAAGGCTACAGACAGCAGCTCGTACATCACGCACATATCGTGTGCACACAGAATCATTCAGTATCATGCAAATGTATTGTCAACACTTCTGTGATTTCTCAACAAATATCTTAGAAAAATTCTAGTATATTTCTTAGAAAGTGAAAAGTGAAAGTGACGTGACATTCAGGCAAGTATGGTGACCCATACTCAGAATTCGTGCTCTGCATTTAACCCATCAGAAGTGCACACACACAGAGCAGTAAACACACACACTGTGAACACACACCCGGAGCAGTGGGCAGCCATTTATACTGCGGCGCCCGGGGAGCAGTTGGGGGTTCGATGCCTTGCTCAAGGGCACCTAAGTCGTGGTATTGAGGGAGGAGAGAGCACTGTACATGCACTCCCCCCACCCACAATTCCTGTCGGCCCAAGACTCGAACTCACAACCTTCGATTGCGAGTAACTGACACACAGCTTCACTATTAATAGAGAGACTCTGACAGGTAGGCATTCATATAAATTTAATCTTTACTGTGCTACTTTATCTGTAACAGATTTAGATCGAGCAGAAATCTGTGAGAAATATAATGACCCAAAGACAAAAGAACTGATAAATGAGCTTTTATAGGAGCAAAAGCCATGTGGGCAGCGCTGTACACAATGTGTTCGAGTCTCAGCTCAAGGTTCAGGCTTATTTATTCATTAATGATGACATCAGCGACTAATCAACATGGACTCGACTTTAAAGCTGCAGTAGTAACTTTTGTAAAAATTTATTCTTTACATATTTGTTAAACCTGTCATTATGTCCTGACAGTAGAATATGAGACAGATAATATGTGAAAATACCAGGCTCCTCCCAGTGGTCCTATTGCCATTTGCAGAAATACACTGCTCCCGGTAAGAAACAACCAATCGGAGCTGTGGTCCGTAACTTTTTTTGTGTTCAAAATTTACAAAATGTATATAATAAGCGAGTATACCATGAATCCATTTTCCAATCCGTGTTTTTTGCCTGTCCTGAATCACTAGGGTACACCTATAATAAGTGTTTACATTCTGACTATTTTAGATTGCTTCGGGGGTACCACGGCGGAGTAACCCAGTACCTTTGTGATTCTTCATAGACATAAACAGAGAGAAGTAGCTCCGGCTACAGTGTTATTTTTTTACTTCATTAAATTGATCTGCATTTGGACCCTCTTTTCATTAATGATGCAAAGTCTGATTCATTTCCGTGAACTGGTTCTTTTTGGACAGTTTGGCTCAATGAACCGGTTCAAAAAGCCAATTCATCAGTTGAAGGTGTCATCAAGCAATGATATCACTATGCGTTTATTTTCTATTAACTCAGTGTTATGTTGTATCAATGAAACATGCAAGTTAAGTCATTTGTGTCATCACATATTGGAACATTCAAATAAAGTTATTTATGTGCACGCATATTGTAGATTATTGCCTTTTAATTCACTTAAGTTAGTGGTGTTTGTAGTCACAGTTTCATTTGCGGATCCTTTATGTCAGATACGGCTGACCAGTATCGACTAGCCTTGGATAAGTCAAAGTTTTGCACATACAGCACATATTACAGACACTGATGCACAAACACGGAGATATTTATAATGTACAGATAATAACAGATATTTCATTGTCTTTTGTTCTTTGAGTTTATTAAACCTTTCTCACAATATTTCTACATCAGTTGACACTTAGCATGAAATATATGAAACATCTGGTAAACAATTAGGAACTGAATACACCTGTTTTATGCAAGCAATACACATTTGGGACACCTGTGTTAACACGTAGCGTAAAACTGTTTATAGGGTTAAATAGAGAATATGGAGTATTAGCACCATCTAGTACATATATTGGGTGAATTACAAATTATATTTTACTTGAAGCACACTGAGAGAAAATGGCACTCAGGCTATGTTTACATGATAAAAATGGAAAACATTTAGCTGTTCATTTACACTACAGCAGCCAGGTTTCAAAGTTTTTGTAAATGATACTGTTATCATCTCAAACCTTAACTGGTCAAAACGGTGACCATGCTCATCTGGATTTCTTGTTCAGTCTATACATATTTGCACAGGCACATAGTGTTTCTTCACAAAGAATCATAAATAATACAGCGTTTGTCATTTTTGTGGATCGGTGTGAACGAGGATTATTTTGAGAATGTTGTCATCTGTACGTGAAACTTTTTTAAAAATTCAAAGGAAAAACTCGGAAAAAAATGTGTACATTCTTGTTGCCTAAACGTACCCTAAGAATAACTTTTATTAGCCACGTTATATTTGCAATTATATTTAGACATTATTATTATTTATGCTGTTGCACATAAGACTGCAGAAGGCTCCGGTATTCAGAAGTCTGTGGCAGACCAGAAGAAAGGAGTGGTTATTATGTGAATCTTTTGAACCTAGGGTGGTGCAAACAAGAAAGAAAGAAAGAAAGAAAGAAAGAAAGAAAGAAAGAAAGAAAGAAAGAAAGAAAGAAAGAAAGAAAGAAAAGGGATCCACCAAAAGAAGAATGTACAAATATACAATATAAACAAATCCCTTGGCAAGCAGTTCCACTAGACACAAATACTGTTCCCTCAAGCCAAGGAGCAAGAAACTACAGAAGATTTTCTAGTACTTGTACTATTTAGTACTATTTTCTAGTGATATTATTTATCATCCACAACATTAATAATAACACAATACTCTGTTTGTGTTCTAAGCTCTAACAGCTCTTGTGTTGAACACTGCTGGGTCAGAGATGTATGTCCATTATGGGTCAGTTAGGTCAGTCATGTTCATCAGAAGAAAGCCATTTGTAGTTAGTGTCAGTGACACCAGGTTCATGTGTGATGTGTGATTATGGCAGATGAGGCAGTAAACTAGAATATAGCAGAGAATAAAATCAGACATACGGTACATATATACTCTCTCTCTCTCTCTCTCTTCTCATTCAAAGGGTTTTATTTGTAGAGTCACACTGAAGACATCAAGGGCTATTTGACCAAGAAGGAGAGTGATGGGGTTCTGCGCCAGATGACCTGGCCTCCACAGTTACCGGACCTGAACCCAATCGAGATGGTTTAGGGGTGAGCTGGACCGCAGACAGAAGGCAAAAGGGCCAACAAGTGCTAAGCATCTCTCAGGGAACTCCTTCAAGACTGTTGGAAGACCATTTCAGGTGACCTCTTGAAGCTCATCAAGAGAATGCCAAGAGTGTGCAAAGCAGTAATCAAAGCAAAAGGTGGCTACTTTGAAGAACCTAGAATATGACATATTTTCAGTTGTTTCACACTTTTATGTTATGTATATAATTCCACATGTGTATAATTCCACATGTCATAGTTTTGATGCCTTCAGTGTGAAGCTACACTTTTCATAGTCATGAAAATAAAGAAAACTCTTTGAATGAGAAGGTGTGTCCAAACTTTTGGTCTGTACTGTGTATATATACTCATGTATACTCATTTCAATCATTATGAACAGCTGAAAACTAAAAATGTAATACTAGATAAAAGAAAAATAGAAAGGAAAAAGTACTTTAAAGCACCTTAAAAGATGGTACAACCCTACCAACTATTGCATCACTGAAGTTAGACAGAGGTGTTTTGTTAGTCTCATATATTTAACTTGAACTGATGGGTGAATTAAACAAAACACAAAAGAGAGAAGATATATAATTTTCAAGAGAGAGAATTTGATAGAATCCTTAGATCACTTACTGAAGTTTCTCTAGATTACACAGTGGATCCTCTAGTAGGTCATAGAGCTTCACTCTTGAATCTCCTGGTTTATTGGAGCTCAGATTTAGTTCTCTCAGGTGTGAGGAGTTTGATCTCAGAGCTGAAGCCAGAGCAGCACAACCTTTCTCTCCAATACTGCAATCAGACAGCCTACAGAGAGAATTAGAGCAACATGTCACATTACAAATGAACAAACACATAAATGCAGGGTGAGGTAAAAATGATACATCCCAAAAAAGCATCATATGTAAGAATGTGTGGGTGTTTATTTATATGTGTCCATGGGAGTGACATCTATACAACTGTGTTTTATTTTATGCATGCAAATGCAATGCAGACACCAGGGTTTAAAAGCTTTGTGAAACAATTATATTATGGCTAAATTTGCAGTTCTAAAGTGGTTTTATTGTGCTCAGACTTCGCATGAAAATGACCTTTTAATGCTGCAACAGATGTGACATTTTGTGATTTCTTATGTAAACCTCTTAGTAAATATTAGTAAGAAAACAGATTTCAGACAAATTAGACAAAAACAAAAAAGATAAAAGACCATTACTGAGAGGATTTTATAGAATACTTTTAAAATATTTACTAAAATGAATATATATATATATAATTACTGTAGTTTCTCCAGTTTACAGTATGGATCCTCCAGTACATGAGACAGTAGCTTAACTCCTGAATCTCCTGGTTTATTAGAGCTCAGGTTCAGTTCTCTCAGATGTGAGGGGTTTGATTTCAGAGCTAAAGACAGGGCAGCAAAACCTTCCTCTCCAATACCACAGCTATGTAGCCTGCAGAGAGAGAGAAAGTCCATCCTCACTTTACTTCCACACATTCAACAAGCAAAATGACATGATTGGTAAAAAAAAAAAAAAGTGGGTTACTGAGGTATCCAATAAACAGAAAGCATTGGATTGTGTGATGTAATGCACTTATATGTCATATAGGTAATATATCAGAGGCCATTGTGGAAATATGCTTCTCAACCAGCTTTGCTCCTGGCAACTGTAATCAATAATTTAGTTCAGGCTCATGCTGCACATCTGGAATTGGTTCTGTAATCAATAGGGCATATATATATATATATTTTTTAAGCAGATTATTAAAGATGGCTAAGGACTTAGCTGCTCGAATTTATTTGGGCAGGTTATTCCCCCGGGTCTGTAAAAGTGAATTTGTCATTCCCCCCCTCCCCATGCCTTATTTGTGTGCAGGTAAAGCCAGGTGAAGGTGATCTCCTGGACTGAAGGATGCTTGTTTGGGGAGTGGTCTTGTCAAGAAAGTTTAAAAGCCTCATTGCGCTCGAGGGAAGAAGACTGTGTGTTTCTTTTTTTGTTTGGGGCTTTGGCTAATAGTTGGTTAGTTGGCAAATAGCTTTGCTGCTGTTCAGTTGTGACTGAGTGTTAAAACCTTTCTAATTGATTCTTTGCCTTGCTGTTAACTTCTAAATATTGCTACATTGATATAGACACTTGCTTCTTTCTTTATTTGTTTTGAAACCAATTGTGGAAACATATTCTCTGTTTTCAATGTACTGTATATATTATAACATAGTTCTTGGGAGTGGGTGCCCTCTTTTTTATATTTGAAATCTTTTCTCCTGTTTAAACTAGAGAGGGAGTAGGGAATTTTATTTTTGTTTATTTCCTTTTTATTTCTGTAAGGTAAGTGTAGACTTGGTCACAATAGTTAGAGGCATTTTTGTTTCTGTATTTTCTTTGGGACTTTCAACCACTCCTGAAGTCTTAATACTTCCTTGTTTGTGTTACACTGTACATCAAATAAATTGTTGTATCACAGTTATGTTGTTTACTTTTTTTACTTTAATGTTGCTTTCCCCTATCCTAGACTGTGTGGAACGAAAAAATGCAAACATCAATGCCTTGAATTTGTTCTTGAATTTGAACTTGTTCAAGAACAAGAGCTTGAACAAGGAGTTGTGCAGCATGTTCTGAAAGAAAGGGCCTGATCTTCTTGATGTTAAATAAAGCAATAGGTAAGCCCCCTTCAAATGATACAGCTCCAGACCTCAATTTACCTCCCCAAGTGAAAAATGCTTGAAGAATGCTTCAGCCAGATGCTCAAGTGTATGGGCACAGCTGAGACAAGTTTCCATACATGGAATTCACTCAAGTTCAAGACATGCTTCGAGCCTCCAAATGCTTCACAGTATTTAAATTTCTGTTCAGGTGACAACCCGGGACTATTGGACAATAGGCTCATCTCAAACTAACCTATAGACCGGGAAGTGTGGGGATAACAGCCAATCTCTTAAACACTCTGCGCAAAGAGGGTAGAAAACTTCCTGGGGATAGGGGATAATGGCAAATCCCCCTATTGCCCAACCCCGTTCCTTGAGGCATAATAACAGTATACATTTTAGATTTTTCCCACATCTAACCCATCCATTCAATAGTTAGAAAATGTGCACTATTGGTGTGCCGCCAGAAACATAGTTGGTAAACCATCCCCTGAGGGATGGGAAAAGATCACCTACAGCAACCCATCCAACCATTTGCAGTAATGGGTGAAACTGATAGATGAGAAAAGTGAAATAATCCAACCAACTTTTAAAAAAATATGACAAAAATAACACTCACTGTAATTTATCTAATTTACAGTGTGGATCCTTTAGTAGATCAGAGAGCAATGTAACTCCGGAGACTCCTGGTTTATTCCAGCTCACATCCAGTTCTCTCAGGTGTGAAGGGTTTAGTCTCAGAGCTGAAACAAGAGCATTAAAACCCTCCTCTCCAATGCTGCAGTTGTACAGCCTACAGAGAAATAAAGAAAAATAAAAACTTATCATACTTATACAATTATGTTAAAAGCATGTGAATGAGATGTCCAGTTAGCAGTGAGTGATGGATTGCAATGCAGTGTCACTATAAACAAAAGAAAAGGAAGGACCGAAAATATCAAACAAGATGTAAATCTTGTGTAATTTATATTATGTTATTTCTACTCATAATTGGTAAGTACTGATTGCATTGAATATACACAGAACTTACTTTAATGTCTCGAGTTTACAATGAGAGTTTTTTAGATCTGCAGAGAGCAGCTTGATTCCAGAATTCTGTAGGTTATTATGACTCAGATTCAGCACTCTCAAATTCCTAAGAGCTTTGGCCAGAGCTGAACAGCTTCTCCATGTAAGAAAACAGCCACTCAGACTAGGGCAAAGCATAATAACAACTTAACGTTAAATTGCATTATTCAACTTCATATTAAAATAACAATACAGTTTTATAAATAATATAATCAATAAACAGATGCTGTAGTGTAAATGAAACCAAATTTATAATGAATTAAATAAAATTTTGTAATCTGGATTCAATATTTATTATTTCTAATGTTTTGTTAAAATATATTAAATAGCAAAGCAATGTAAATGCTCACTTTGCTTTTCTGCATACTCTGACCACTGGCAGCAGCCTCAGAAGACCTTCTTCTGACTGATGATATTTACTTAGTTCAAAGTCAGTAAGCTCCTCTTCTGAGTTCAGTAACACAAACACCAAAGCTGACCACTGATCAGGAGAGAGCTTAGCATCAGCGAGACGATTAACATGAGTTCCTTTCAGGTATTTTTGAACTTCTTGCTGTAGAAAATGATCATTCAATTCATTCAGACAGTGAAAAAGATTGATGGTTTTTTCTGGGGAGGGATTCTCCCTGATCTTCTCCTTGATGTACTCAGTTATTTCCAAACTGCTATGAATCATGTTTCTTGTCTGTGTCAAAAGACTTGGCAAAAGACTCTGATTGGACTCCAGTGAGAGACCCAGAAGAAACCGGAGATAAAGATCCATGTGTCCATTCTCACTCTGCAAAGCCTTGTCCACTTCCTTTTTTTGAAAATCAGTTATTTCTGACTTCTGTTTCTTATCTGAAACAAAGGACAGAAACCTGAATAGAGCAGCAAAAAACTCCTGAATGCTCAGATGCACAAAGCTGTACAATTTCCCCAGACAAAGCCCAATCTCCTCTCTGAAGATCTGGGTAAAAACTCCAGAGTACACTGACACTTCTTTGACATCGATGCCACATTGTCTCAGGTCCTCCTCATAGAAAATTAGGTTGCCTGTTTCCAGTTGTTCAAAAGCCAATTTGCCCAGTGAAAAAATTGTTTTTCTGGCCTGCTGAAGATCAACCTCAATTCTCTCATCATACTTCTGGGTCTTCATTTTGGTCTGAAAGATCAGGAAGTGTGTGAACATTTGAGTGAGAGTTTTGGGGATCTCTGCACTCTCTGCTTCATGTAACAGTCTCTCTAGAACAGTGGCTGAAATCAAGCAAAAGACTGGTATGTGACACATGATATACAAGCTTCTTGATGATTTGATATGTGTGATAATTCTGTTGGCTAGACTCTGGTCATTGATCTTCTTCCTGAAATATATTTCTTTCTGAGCATCACTGAATCCTCGTACCACTGTGACCCGATCAACACACTCAGGAGGGATCTGACTGGCTGCTGCTGGTCGAGAGGTTATCCATATGAGAGCAGAAGGAAGCAGCGTTCCTTTGATGAGGTTGGTCAGCAGCACATCCACTAAAGCTGGCTGTGTGACATCAGACAACACCTGATTAGTTTGGAAATTTAAAGGAAGTCGACACTCATCAAGCCCATCAAAGATAAACATAACTTTGTAATCATCCAGGTCTGATGATCTCAGTTCCTTTATATCTGAGAAAAATCGATGGAG
This sequence comes from Carassius carassius, assembly GCF_963082965.1. Classification (NCBI taxonomy): domain Eukaryota; kingdom Metazoa; phylum Chordata; class Actinopteri; order Cypriniformes; family Cyprinidae; genus Carassius; species Carassius carassius. The sequence continues at coordinate 4,520,974 of NC_081788.1, forward strand.
AAGCTCTATTAGACTGACATTTTCCTCCTTCATAAAATTCAGCTCCCTGAAAGGAATTGCAAGTATGAGGTGGAGGTCCTGGTTTGCTTTTCCCTCAGCCCAGTCCAGAATGAACTTCTGTACAGACACTGTTTTTCCAATGCCAGCAACTCCTTTTGTCAGCACACTTCTGATGGGTTTGTATTGTCCAGATGAGGGTTTAAAGATGTCATTGCATTTAATTGGTATTTCCTGCTTCTCTAGCCTTCGGCACATCTCAATCTGTCTCACCTCATGTTCATTATTGACCTCTCCACTGTCTCCCTGCGTGATGAAGAGCTCGGTATACATCTCATTCAAAAGTGTTAAGTTTCCTTGATATGATATTCCATCATTTAGCCACTGGAATTTCTCTCCCAGTCTAGATTTGTGTTTATGTGGAGATATAGGAGCAAGTTCTGATGAAAACAGAAACAGTAAAATAGAGTACTTATTATCATGCTTTAAATTCAAAATGATGTACAATGCAAGGTATACATTTAGTCTATGTGCAGGTTTCCTGAGAATCAAACACATGACCTTGGCAATTTTAACATTATATTCTACCAGTCAGATTACCAAATTACTGACTACAAGTCAACTGTGATGTAAGATTTTGGTTTTGTTTCATGTCTTTAAATTTGTAGTTTTGTACATGGGTTATTCATGTTGCTCTCTGTTCCCTCATATGATCATGCCATGTGCTTAGGTGTGTTCAGCTTGAAGCAGCACTGCGCAGACTGATCAGTGTATGACATCAAAATATCGCAAACGGAAAAATTAGAAGAGAGCAGACAGCTATGAAAGCTTTCAAATGGCTCTCTTGTACTTTGATATCATATAACGATCAGCCTATGCAGTGCTGCATCAAGTCAAAAACATGTGTCAGGATGGATTAACACTGCAAGCATTAGTCATGCGTGACCAACACATACTTTTTCAAGCTCTTACTTTTCTTAAGGGGAGTAGTGAGGTCTGTTTGATTTGCCTTTCTCTGGACAAGCAATGTAATGTTCGGAAACCCATGTTTGACTTTTCTCTGGCCTTCATCCTCTTCCTCAGTGTTGAGTTTCCTGGTAAAATGTGTATATGCAGTATTAACCACACAACCATACCATTGATGAATATGCATATTTCTAAACAGTGAGTGTTGTGCTCCAGAATAACTTATGACTTAGTGCTTCAGAATCTCAACTGCAAACTTATCATTATTTATTGTGCATTGTTAAAAAATATGTTAAATGCCTATAAAGATACAACCCAAATTCCGGAAAAGTTGGGACGTTTTTTAAATTTTAATAAAATGAAAACTAAAAGACTTTCAAATCACATGAGCCAATATTTTATTCACAATAGAACATAGATAACATAGCAAATGTTTAAACTGAGAAAGTTTACAATTTTATGCACAAAATGAGCTCATTTCAATTTTGATTTCTGCTACAGGTCTCAAAATAGTTGGGACGGGGCATGTTTACCATGGTGTAGCATCTCCTTTTCTTTTCAAAACAGTTTGAAGACGTCTGGGGTCTCATTTATAAAACTATGCGTAGGATCTTTACTAAAAGTTTACGTGCGCCCAAAAGCCAAAAATGGCGTACGCCAAAAAATATTCCGATTTATAAAACCGTGCGTACGCACACCTGTAAGCAATGTTCCCTTTATAAATCACAGATCACCCGCAGATGTGCGTACATGAACCAGCCTCATATCCCGCCCTGTACACGCCCATTTTTAACCATAAATAGTCAATGCAAATCACCTCATGATTGCTGATCAGCATGTAAATGAGAGTGGAATCCCATATATACCTGGAAAACTGGCATGCGACCCGCCAATTAATTAATCCAAGAAAGTGAAAACGTGCATTTCTGTTAGCCTAATTTTAATAATGGCGACAGGTGAGAAAAGAGGAAAAAAACGTAATTTCTCAGATACTGAGATTGAAACACTTGTAGGGGAGGTGGAGGCTCGGAAAACTGTGTTATTTGGTGGCCACAGCAGTGGGGTCACTAATAAAAAGAAGCAGTGCGAGTGGCAAAGTATTGCTTCTGCCGTCAATTGTGTCAGTGGGACAGAACGGACAGTTGCAGAATTAAAGAAAAAATGGTCCGACCTGAAGGTATACCAATTTTTTTTTTACCAACATATTACATTTGTGTTTTATTAGGCTATATACCTATATAAATAGCAATATTGATTTTCAAAAAGTTTTATTTACATGTGCTTACAGTATGCAAAATATGTGAAATAAAGATTCTCATTCATTCAAGGTGGAGGCAAAGAGAAAACTGTCCTCCCACCGCCAGAGCGTGGCTGCAACTGGTGGGGGCCCATGTACAGCTGATCTCACATCAGTGGACAGCAAAATCGCGGCTATAATTGGGGAGGTCAGCGTGTGTGGTATTCGGTCGGAAAAGGAGGGAGACTCTGACGTGACTGAAACCACAGAGGAGCAAGGTTAAACCGATTTTTAATCATTAACGCTGTACATTTGAGTGTGTGGGGTGATAAATGGATAAATGTTGCCAATTGTTTGTCCTCCAGTCCTTCCGGAGTCTGAAGCTGTAAATGAACAGGAGGTTCAGGGTGAGGGGTTCTCAGATGCAGATGCACAGCGTCCGGCTCAAAGCAGTGCCCCTTCTGCGTCTGGCACGTCCAAAAGTGGTCGGGTACTCACTGACGCAGTCCTGCAGTTACAGCGAGAGACAATAAACGCTGTCAACAGGGTTGCAGATGAGCTACGGCAGATGAGAGAAGTGATGCAAGAAATTGCACAATCATTAAAAGATGCAGTTAAAACATGAACCTTGAGTTTTGTCTTTCTTTACAAACGCCGCATGACATCCTCACGGATTCTTGCACCTCGTTGATATCCCTCTTGTCGGCCAGGGGGCTGTGGCTCGGGGTCGTAATGCTGGGGTAGAGGGAGATCAGGAGGGAGAGGAATACCGTTTCTCAGTGCTATATTGTGCAAAACACCACACGCCCTGACAATCTTGCACACTTTTGCTGGATGGTATAAAAGTCTGCCACCCGAGGCATCCAGAGCACGCCATCTGCATTTCAGGATGCCGATGGCACGCTCCACAACTGCGCGGGCACGAGAGTGGACCTCGTTATAATGAGTTTCCTCTGCGCTCTGCGGGTTTAAAAATGGGGTGAGGAGCCAGCGTCTCAGGGGGTAGCCACTGTCGCCTGCAGGTTATAATTATATTAAAAACAATTGTTACAGTTTCTACTTTTTAATATTGTTAAACTCACCAAGAAGCCAGCCATCACGTACTGCGCCTGCATTTAGTCTGTTCCCTACACTGCTATGTGTCAAGATAAAGGAATCATGTGTTGAACCAGGCCAGCGTGCCACAATGTTTGTGAGGGTCATGTTGGAGTCACATATGATTTGCACATTAATAGAATGCACATGCTTTCTATTAACATAAGCAAATTCATTTTCAGATGGTGCCCTTATAGCAACATGAGTGCAGTCAATTGCGCCGATTACATTTGGGAAACCAGACATTGCTGCAAATTGCGTTTTAATTTCGGCCTGTTCTCGCACAGTGTAGGGGAACCTGATGTATCGACTAACCATATTAAGTATACCATTTAAAACGACAGATATTATGGCACTCAGGGACGGCTGTGATATACCAGACCTATAGGGTGAGATGATAGATTCCAATAGAATTATTTCATATACAAAAAGGTCTTAGAGACAAATTTGAGGATTACTTATAGTTTTTTTATATTATTAATTTACCTGTCTGCCAATTCCCGCTGGAAACAGCCGGTTGCCAAGAACCCCAGAGTGGTGAGGACTTGTATTTGGACTGGGATGGCATGGTTCCGGCGTGTTGCCCTCTCTAATACTGGACCCAATTCAGCACATAGATCCAAGAGCACAGCTCTAGGGAATCTAAATCGGCTTATTAGCCAGTCATCATCATGGGCCAGGAAATCATCATGGTCCCTGAAAACTCGTTCTCTCCTTATTCTGCCATTAGCGTAATCCTCCAACAGTGCCAGGAGTGCCATCATGAAGCATTACATACCCGGGTCACCGGAGAATTTATATGTTTCTAGCAAATAGACTGATCGTTAACACCTTGACAAAATCATTTAATTAATTTGTGGGCGAAAATTTAAGACGAAAATGTTATAGTGAACACATGCTTCTTGACGGTTTTGTAATGAACACCGTAATAGTTAGGACCGATGATGAGTAGCGATTGTGCTTCATGACTGTATTTGCAGACTTTGACATTTTATGATATAGGCTATGTACATTAAGGAAAATATTTCCTTTTTACACTGTGTTCTGCAGTTAATAAAAGGGTAATAAAAGGTCTAATAAAAGGTCTAATAAAAGGGTATTTCATGCTATTCTGTAGGCTATCACATGTATCGCGCCATGTCCTCCTGTGCTCCCGTTGTGGACAATGTGACTGTAAGGCAGCGCTGATTATTATTTTATTTTACTTTTAATACATTTTGAATTACGTTTGGATTTTACTAGATGTATATAGCCTAAAACAATCGGCACAAATAACACTGTTGGATTTAATCTTCATGATAATGTGGATATAACGTATGAAATGGAGTGAAAATTAAATGTCATTCATTCTTATAATCGTTCTTCTCACATTTATTTTCTACAATCTAACTTCAGTTCACGACCTCACCATCGGTGTCGCCAATTCCCTTTGTCTCCAGAATGTGCGTACGCACGGTTCAAAGTTTGCTTAAAGGTGCGCACATTCTCCCGTCAAGTTTGTTTTTTATAGATCACAACCTTTGCGTGGGAACTGGCGTACGTACGTTTCCAGCCCCGTTTTGTGCGTACGCACGCTTTATAAATGAGGCCCCTGGGCATTGAGGCTATGAGTTGCTGGAGTTTTGCTGTTGGAATTTGGTCCCATTCTTGCCTTATATAGATTTCCAGCTGCTGAAGAGTTCGTGGTCGTCTTTGACGTATTTTTCGTTTAATGATGCGCCAAATGTTCTCTATAGGTGAAAGATCTGGACTGCAGGCAGGCCAGGTTAGCACCCGGACTCTTCTACGACGAAGACATGCTGTTGTTATAGCTGCAGTATATGGTTTTGCATTGTCCTGCTGAAATAAACAAGGCCTACCCTGAAATAGACGTTGTTTGGAGGGAAGCATATGTTGCTCTAAAACCTTTATATACCTTTCAGCATTCACAGAGCCTTCCAAAACATGCAAGCTGCCCATACCGTATGCACTTATGCACCCCCATACCATCAGAGATGCTGGCTTTTGAACTGAACACTGATAACATGCTGGAAGGTCTCCCTCCTCTTTAGCCCGGAGGACACGGCGTCCGTGATTTCCAACAAGAATGTCAAATTTGGACTCGTCTGACCATAAAACACTATTCCACTTTGAAATAGTCCATTTTAAATGAGCCTTGGCCCACAGGACACGACGGCGCTTCTGGACCATGTTCACATATGGCTTCCTTTTTGCATGATAGAGCTTTAGTTGTCATCTGCTGATGGCACGGCGGATTGTGTTTACCGACAGTGGTTTCTGAAAGTATTCCTGGGCCCATTTAGTAATGTCATTGACACAATCATGCCGATGAGTGATGCAGTGTCGTCTGAGAGCCCGAAGACCACGGGCATCCAATAAAGGTCTCCAGCCTTGTCCCTTACGCACAGAGATTTCTCCAGTTTCTCTGAATCTTTTGATGATGTTATGCACTGTAGATGATGAGATTTGCAAAGCCTTTGCAATTTGACGTTGAGGAACATTGTTTTTAAAGTTTTCCAAAAAAATTTTACGCAGTCTTTCACAGATTGGAGAGCCTCTGCCCATCTTTACTTCTGAGAGACTCTGCTTCTCTAAGACAAAGCTTTTATAGCTAATCATGTTACAGACCTGATATCAATTAACTTAATTAATCACTAGATGTTCTCCCAGCTGAATCTTTTCAAAACTGCTTGCTTTTTTAGCCATTTGTTGGCCCCGTGCCAACTTTTTTGAGACCTGTAGCAGGCATTAAATTTTAAATGAGCTAATTAAGTGGATAAAAGTGTAAAATTTCTTAGTTTAAACATTTGCTACGTTATCTATGTTCTATTGTGAATAAAATATTGGCTCATATGATTTGAAATTCCTTTAGTTTTCATTTTATTAAAATTTAAAAAACGCCCCAACTTTTCCGGAATTCGGGTTGTATAAGCTAAAGTCAGTGAGGACAAAATCAGTAAACATGGACACAAACATGGAACAAAGTTCTGTGGAAATAGTCACGTTCAAAATGAAGTTTGTTGGAGCAGACAGGAGCACAGCAGTGAACCAAAATCTTCCTTGAGAGCTCATTAGTGCATATAAACTACACAAATATGTATATTTACAACGTATTTGCATTGAAAAGACCATATCAAACAAAAAATACACTTTTATATATAAATGAAAATACAAGAAAAAAAAAACATGGAGAACCAATCCACCCTGAATCTATCCTCACCTCAGATCAGCAGAAGAATCTCCTGAACTGAAGTTGATTACATCATCTATTGACTGGTGACTCTTCATGGAAACACAGCTGGGTTCAGGAGATTCTTTCTGATTTAGACTAAAACACAGAAGCAGTTAAACAGTATTTCATTTTGCACAAACTTTCAAAGCTCTGAAGTAAACACTCATTTTTTCATCATCACTCCACTGTAAATCCTTGTAGTAATTCATAGACTGCTGCAGAGAATCACCACTATCATTGACACACAGCTAGTTATCCAGGATAAAGAGATGAGACTCTATGTCAGGGTTCCTCAATCTTATCTTGGAGGGCTGCTGCCCTGCAGAGTTTAATTCAGCCTTTACAAAAAAAAGTTAATTCAAGTATGCTATTAGTAGGCTATACTTTTAAACTAAAAATAGAAAAGTAGTTCTTTGTTGTGCGTTAGGTTAGGGGATGCTATTATTAATGTCACGATCATCAGCTGGAGTGCCCATGAACTCCAATAGAGGGCACTCCACTCAGGACTCTTGCATCTTGTATTTCCATTCCCAACTCCATTTCCCATAATCCCATGCTTAGGGCTTATAACCACCAGGTGTTCCCCATTACCACTCCCCTATATAAACTGAGTTTGGACTCTCTATAGGGCAAAGTCTTGTTTAGCCCCGTCTAGCATTTCCGAGTGTTTTCCCTATGTTTGTTCTTCCTGTGTCTGATTTTGGATTGTGTATACCGCCGTTGATTCTCTGCTGCCTGCCTCGACCTCAGCTTGTTACCGTTTCTGATTTTGGATATCCCCTGACATACTTGATGCTGTTCTCCGATCTCTGCTTGTATAATCATTCTCTTATTAAATATACTGCAAATGGATCCGAACGTCTCTGACTCGTCGTTACAATTACACATCTTCTATACAGAATTTCCAAAACAAAAGCGAAGAAACCAAAACAACAAATGCTTCCACATGTAATCTAACATGATCATCAGCAATAAAACAGAATCTAAACTGTGTAACGTTATGGAATAAAATGTCAACCCATGAAGAGGTAATAATGGTCAAGCTTTGCGGCTCCATCTATGTTTTTGATTATTATTCTGAATCCCATGCATAGTCATTTCAGCTTCTTGTTCAAAATTGTAATTGTAAATGTAAAATGTTATAAAACTTCCCCACATTAATGTGCTTATAAAAACTAATGCAAAAAGCAAGAGTAAACTGATTTTGTTTACAAGCAGATACCCTGTTCTTTCTTTTGATGCTTTGTGTTTAGATATTCAAATAAAATATATACAAATTAATACCTAAATAGGGACATAGTAGTATACTGAATGGATTATGTAAGTTCACTTAAAGAAAATTTACGAGCATACTTGCAGTATAAGCTACTAAACTAGTAGTTTACTGAGACTATACTTCAAGTGCTACAAGTATTTAATTAGTAAACTATCATTATAACTGTTCACTTTTAATATAGTTGCAGTACAAACTAAAACATGGATGTAAACTAGTGTTAAGGTCCTTTCACACTGGACGCGATTTTGATGCGCGAATAATTCGCGCGATGGTTTTATTTTTTGATCAGCTGTTTGTGTAATGAGTGCTTTCACACCGAACGCGAATGTGCTGAGGCGAAAAAACGACTTTTATTTTTTTCGCTTCGATGTCGATTTTTTTTTACTTTTGAGGCAACAAAAAGGCTTCAGCCAATCACATACAAGGAAACAAAGGTGACGTCACAGCAAAAATGACGGATCTTCTGATTACTTGTGTGTGTGTTCTATGGGCTGATGTTTTTAAGAGGACAGCTCACCTTAAGCAGACTGCCAGACGCTGCTCCGGATCAATTGGTTCCCTGAAGTTTGTGGTTTGTCTCGTCAGATGCGGTGCCACTATCTGAAGGAGCTCCTCGAATTGTCCCACAGACATCCGAAAGTAAGTGCGGAACCGGCCATGATAAAGTTTTAGCTCCTGTACAAGATTGGCATACTCCCCTTCAGACTCTCTGTTCTTTAGGACTGGGTGCACCCAAAACCTTCTTTTCTGTCTTTTAAAGAAAATGAAAAGCTCGTCTTCACTGGATGATGATGTTGAAGTGTCCATTTTCTCAACTGTCGGCGCGAAAGTTTTGGAATGTTGAAGCTCTCTGAACGTCACAGACATCGCAAATTCGCGTCGCGGCTGATGTGAATGGTTTTGACACGAACTATTCGCACGCGAACTATTCGCTTTTTCGTTTCGCTTTTCCGTTACGCATCTGGTGTGAAAGGGCCTTTATACTTAAACTACCGTTATACTTAAAGTACACTTGAAGGTACACTTTCATACACTAGAAAGTGGGCCAATGTAGTACCATGGCATACTGAAATAGTAAACTTACAAGCAGGGCCTAAAATTATCACTCGACAAACGCCAAATGCGAATAAATGCAAATGTCTCAGTCGACAATTGGCGGGTACAACTTTTCCGAATTATAACAAAGCAATGAAGTGAAAGCAACAGCCAGTTTTTAAAGCAATTCACTGTTTCTGACATAAGCTAATAAAATAATATTTTCCCAAGACAAAATCATCGTGATTGGTTAGCTGTTCTGTCATAAACGACAAGAACGAATCAAATAATAGGTTACAAATGGACAGAAAAGTTCAGAGCAGTGATGGCCATCTTGTCTCTAGACACGGTTTTGATAACTTTTACCGGAGAAGATATTGCTGCATCATTTCGAAGATTACCTTTTCCCTTCTTTATTCTTCACAACCCGAGTATGCAGTGACATATTGGCTACCTGGGGTTAAGCCGCAGAAATGGTGCAGTAAAGTATAGTTTGAAAGGCTGCACGTTTGGCTGGACACATACGTTGATCCGCTTTAGACGTTGCACCAGTAGCGCTTCAAGCTACTGGTGTGAGGGGCGGGGTCAGTAGAGCTCATTAACATTTAAAGGAAAATGCTACAAAATGGCTTCATCTGATAAGAGCTGTTTTTAACAGGGTTTTTTATACTACCACTGAGAAATTTTAACCAAACTATGTTACAGTCTTTTCATTAAGATCCTAAAGAATAATATCAACTTGTGGAAAATAGGCATCCGATGGCCCCTTTAATAAAATAAACTTGAAATATACTTATTTTTGGTAACAGAAACGTTGATCTCACTTACCTCTGATTTTCTAATGATCCTTACGACTTTGATTAGCTTGCTCAGGTGTTTGATCAAGAGTGGAGCTAAACTCTGCAGGTCATTGGCAGGGCATTGGCCAGGACAAGGTTTGAGGAACCCTGACATACAGTCTCATCTCTTATCCCCAATCAGTTAGAAAGAACACTACTATTCAGATGCTGCATTTTAAAAACATTACACAGTCCTTTGAATGTCACTCACCTCTTGACCATCATTGTGTCATTCTCTCTCTTTCTGGAAGTCATTACATCAGTAATCTGTTAAACATTCCTTTGTCACAGCAGTCTGTATAAAAAGAAAAAAAATTGAAAGTGACGTGAAGCCAAATATAGTGTTCCATACTCTAAATTTGTGCTCTGCTTTTAACCCATCCAAGTCATTACACACACTGTGAACACACACTCAGAGCACTCAAATCCATCACCTTTGGGTTACAAGTCCGACTCTCTAACCATTGGGCCCCGACTGTTTATATCACTAATTTCCACACCTACAGATTAAATACAATCACTCTGCATGTGTTGTTCTGTTTATCTGACAATCCATATCTAACAGACTACTTTCAACCTGTCAGTTGACCACAACAACACTGTTCATTTGAATTTTTACAACACTAATGGAAACAATAAGGAAGCTTGTTGACCAATTGTATGTATATATGTTCCATTGCACCATTTATGCCTAGGTTTTTCCCACAAAGAAGGACAAAGTCACATTCCATATACTACACCCTTTCTTTTCTCGGACAATCTGCCAACCTCCACCCAATCTGCTGAGATCATCACAACTTTCAGGAAAAGTTTGAAAACACACCCCTTCTGCAACAAATTGCTTCATATAATAACTTCATATAATATTTTCTTTTCTTTTGCATTTTACTTCTGCTCTTGTATACTAGGTTGTAATTCTGCTCTTGTATACTAGGTTGTACTTAAATTTGACATTGTGTGCTGCAAATATTAAGGCTTTTATCATAATATGTGTATGATATGCACCTGGGTAAAAGCATCTGCAAAGTAAATGTGATTTAATACTAAATTAATAAAAATAACTACAGTATAAGAATAACTACAGTAAGATTTAATGCTAAAGTGAATGAGTCCAAAGTTTTACAGGCTTTACTGTAATCTTGACTGTTGGGTTTCCCGTTCTTACTGATAGTGATTTTATAGGGGTAATAAAATGTTTTTCAGTGGGTGAGTCAAGTCCTTTTCACTGAAAACAGAATCTTCAGGATATTCTCTGATTCCTCTCTCTTCATTACTTTAATAAAGTACAAAATAATAATAATAATAATTAAATGAATCGCTAATTCCTTATAATAATAATCCTTATAAGCTTTGAAGTCTTTCCACTTTTATTGTTATAATATTAAAATACACACATGCACTTTCTGTTTCAGGAATTCTGTTTTTAAAGAGCAGACAATTATAATCTTCTTATGTTTTAGATAGAAGCCTAATAAATATTACTCCTACATTTTGATTTAATTTTTGTACATTCCAAGAACTTTAAATTTAAAATATATGACCAAAAAAAGAGAAGTAAATATTTTAATTGTGATACTTACTGAGTTTTTCTCTTTAAATGTAGTTTATATTCCTCTCATGAGTAAATGGACTTGACTGGAATTGTCTAAAGACTTTCAACCATAAAAGAGGGAGGTGCAAAGCTTTATGAGCTTTCAAACAACAAGCTGTTCTTTTTTGACATTACCTTTTGGATAGAATATTTACATATAATAGAACGTGAGAATACAGAATATACATTTATACCATTTATATGGGACAAGTGTGGATCTATGTTTCTCTCTGGGGGCTGTAACAACCAGACTTTCACAACAGATACAGTCAATATAATACCATCTACATTCACAGATTTGAATTTTGTACTCAGAATGAATTTTGCCATTTGGTACAATCTGGCATAAACCACACAACAAGGGTTCTATAGCCAGGAAATACAACATTCCAGCTGCAACCCTGTCTGATACCTCTCTGGACATTAAACCAAAAAAATTATAATTCTTAGCTTAAACAAATACTCAACAGTTACTCCTGTTTCACAACAAATAAGTGCTGCATAGCCTCTTACCCAGCACATGTTAACAAATGTTGTCATGCTTCCAAAGTAAACCCTCTATTTGTTAACTTGGTGTAGTAGTTAATACTGTACGGTAATTATAGTATCAGTACTAGAGTAAATACGGTAAAGGGGATGGTGACTTTCCCCGGAACTTATCTGTATCAGTGAAGTACTACGAAGTAAACAGCACTCACCTTGGCTCTGTCTCTGCGTGTGTTATTGTTCCTCTGCAAATATTACAGTGGCGACGAGGATATACAGTTAATAAATCCACATAAGGAAGGATATTGAAGATATCTGACGAGTGAAACTCAGTATAAAGGCAACATTCCGCCTGTTTTCGGGTTCAGAGGAAACCGAGACTGCTAGATACTCAAACGGCTAGGACAGGGACAGTGCATGAAAGCGCATGAGCGCCCTCCTGTGGTGAGTGGAGGTAACTGAAAACAAAAACATACTCGGTTACTAAACCTAATCTCGGTTCTCTCTAGAAGAGCGAACGAGTACTGCGTCTTAGATTAAGACGCTACGGGAAAAGTCTCTTTTCACGAAATACTGAAGCAAAAAATTATCCTTAATTTTGTATTTTTGTAAAGCGCATTTGCAGCAGTACACAGCCATAGGCGAGACGGCTCGTTCGCTCATTGGCTTGTTCTGCGGCAACTGCACAGCCTATCGAGCGCAGGTTGATGCAACATCAGACCAATAAGGGCGCTTCGCGCCCCTCTTGCCACTTCCCGCCGAAACGGGTGTGGCCCAACCTATAAAAGGAGCTCGAAAAGGCTGACTCACCTGATTTATTGAATCGCCGAAGCGAACCAGAGTGGATCGTACGCACGGCAGAGAACGCAGTACTCGTTCGCTCTTCTAGAGAGATTATGTTTAGTAACCGAGTACGTTCTCTTACGAGAGCTCTCTGCTCTCGTAAACGCCGTGCGCGCAGGGATCACACCAATAAACCTGAAGCAACGCCCAGGATTTACAGTGCACAGTCACCTGAGGGACTCACAGAGAGTCCAGGACAGAAAGGGGGAAAGCCCTCCGTCCCATATCTAGCAGCATCCGTAGATGTGGCAATATGACATCACACAGCCGAGGCAAGGCCTGACCAATGTGGCAATGCGGGTCTTACGCAACACTGCCCATATAACAGTCGGCAGCGCATAGCGCTCGTGAACTCAGAATTCCCCTCAGGGCCCTGATTCGACTATACCGACAGCAGCCTTGCTTGCAAGGCGGGAACCTCCAGGTTATAGAACCTGATAAATGTAGACGGCGAGGCCCAACCTGCCGCCATTCATATATCCTGCAAGGAGATCCCAGTAGACCATGCCCACGACGAGGCGACGCCTCTTGTGGAGTGTGCTCTGACGCCCAACGGGCACTGAAGGCCCCTGGAAGCGTAAGCTAACGCTATGGCGTCAACTATCCATCTGGATAGAGTCTGTCTCGAAACAGCCATTCCCTTGGAACGTCCACCGAACGAGACAAACTGCTGCTCCATCTGCCGAAAGGCAGCAGAGCGAGACACATAAGCTCTTAAAACCCTGACAGGGCAAAGAAGACTCGAGTCTCTATCCTCTCTTGACACCGGCAGGGCAGACAGGGCAATAACCTGAGCCCGAAAGGTGTGTTGATGGATTTCGGCACATAACCATGCCTAGGTTTGAGTATGACCCTTGAGTCATTGGGCCCAAACTCCAAGCACGACTGGCTCACCGAGAGTGCGTGCAAAACACCCACACGCTTCACCGAAGCGAGAGCCAACAAGAATACTGTCTTGAATGACAGATGCTGAAGGCTAACCGATTGGAGAGGCTCAAAAGGGGGACCCTTCAAGGCCTCCAAAACCGCCGCGAGGTCCCACATAGGGACTGACGGAGGTCTGGGAGGATTCAGCCTCCTAGCTCCTCTGAGGAACCGGATGACTAAATCATTCCTTCCTATTAACTGACCGAGCGCCGTTTCAGAAAACGCAGCGATGGCCGCCACATAAACTTTGAGCGTGGATGGGCTCTGCCCTTATCCAACAGCTCCTGTAGGAAGGAGAGGACCTCCGTCACCTCACAACTAAGGGGTGAATAACCTCGAGCTGTGCACCAGCTGGAGAACACCGACCACTTCGAGGCATACAGACGTCGTGTCGACGGAGCTCTAGCCTGAGTGATGGTATTTAGCACTCCCACTGCGAGATCAGCGGCTAACCGTTGAGCGCCCACACATGGAGGGACCACAACTCCGGTTGAGGGTGCCAAATCGAGCCCCTGGCCTGCGAGAGGAGGTCCCTCCTCAACGGTACCGGCCAAGGGGCGATATCTGCTAACTGCATCAAATCTGGGAACCATGGTTGGTTCATCCAAAGAGGTGCTACAAGCAGTATTGAACATCTCGTTTCTCTCACCCGTTCCATCACCTGCGGAAGGAGGGAGACGGGAGGGAAAGCATAAAGCGGGCAGCACGGCCATTCCCGTGACAGCGCGCTTTCGTTCTTGGAAAAGAACGCAGGGCAGTGAGCGTTTTCGTGGGACGCGAAGAGGTCCACCTCCGCCCTGCCAAATCTCTCCCACAACAGCCGGACTGTTTGCGGGTGTAGAGACCATTCGCCCGTAGGAACATCGCCTCTGGACAGCCTGTCTGGACCCAGATTCTGTAGCCCAGGCACATGCACTGCCCTCAGCGAACGCACGTTGCGCTGAGCCCAAACCAGGAGGCGTTCCGCTAGCCTGTACAGGTTTCAGGACCCGAGACCGCCCTGGCGATTTATGTAGGACACCACAGACATGTTGTCCGAACAGACTAAGACGTGGTGATCCTTGATTTGGGGACAAAAGCGCATCAGCGCGTTATACACTGCCAGCATTTCTAGACAGTTGATATGATGGAGCTTTTCCCGTTCTGACCATAGGCCAAAGGACGGTCTGCCCTCGAGCAGCGCTCCCCATCCCGAAGTGGAGGCGTCCGTCGACACCATCTTCACATTCGGGGAAGTCCCCAGGCTTACACCTGATCAGTACCAGCCGTTCCCTGTCCAAGGTGCCAGAGCTGTGACACAGCTCTGATTGACCTTGAGATGCCGCCGGCCAGACGCCCACGCTCTGCGCGGCACCCGCGTCTTCAGCCAGAAACTGCAGGGGGCGCATGCGGAGCAGGCCCAGCTGCAGAGCCGGAGATGCTGAGGCCATGAGGCCCAGCATCTTCTGACAGTGTTTGAGCGACACGGTCGCGCCGCAGCGGAAAGAACTCGCCACTGTTTCAGTTCCAGAGATTGTGACTGTTTCAGCGGCTTTTGCAATGCGCAAGCCTGTACAGTTGCCCGCTTGCCTGCACACAAAAGCCGTTATCACAACAGCTTCAGCAACGCAGCTCGAAACCCCCGTTCTCGCTCTACCGGCCATCGCCCCGCGCCGCGGGGACCGCGGGGGCCGCTGAAACAGTCACAATCTCTGGAACTGAAACAGCGGCGCGCTTAGGTGAGAGTCCGGCCACAGCGGAACTCGTACACCGGCGCTTCGATGAAGCAGCCATCGTGTGTAGTGCAGACGCAGCGTCATGCAGCATGCATAGATGGCTATCCTAGGATGGCTTCGGGGCTCCCGGCCTCACCGTAATCCTCTGCCGCGGTCCCCGCGGCGCGGGGCGATGGCCGGTAGAGCGAGAACGGGGGTTTCGAGCTGCGTTGCTGAAGCTGTTGTGATAACGGCTTTTGTGTGCAGGCAAGCGGGCAACTGTGCAGGCTTGCGCGTTGCAGAAAACGCTGAGACAGTCACAATTCCTGGAACTGAAACAGCGGCGCGCTTGGGTGAGAGCTCGGCCACAGCGGAACTCGTACACCTGCGCTTCGATGAAGCAGCCATCGCGAGTAGTGCAGACGCAGCATCACACAGCAGGCTTTAGATGGCAACACCGCTTTTGCCGCCGTCCAGCAGAGGGCAGACAAAGGTGCGTCGCTATCGCCTGTTCCACCGGCGGAAGTGACTGGTAGTTCCTGTTTTTTAGCATCATCAGTGTGGAGAATGCTAGTGAGACAGACGAACGAGTTCGCGCTGAATATGGAGCGTTCCAAGCCTTCGCCACCTCTTCGTGAAGCTCAGGAAGAAATGAGGCGGGCTTTGAGAAGTACGCTCATCCGAAAGGGAAATACCATCCAGCCGGGAACGAGAGGGGGGGCGCTGGTGCAAACCACTCGCGGCCGAGACTCGTCGCGGCCAACGCGAGCATTCGCCCCGGCTCCTTCTCGATGTCAGCTCGTCTGCTGGGCTTCTGAGCAGAAGGCGTGAGATCCTCGGAGCTCGCCCAGCCCTCACTGCCCGAAGCTAGCAGAGAGCGCGTGTCCTCTTCCCCCGACGCGGCCCTGAGATCGACTTCCTCGGACGACGCACCGGCAAACAGCGGGCGCTGCCCACCGGGAAGCGATGCAGGGGGGGGCGGTGAAGCAGGGCGAACCGGCGAGCTCGGTTGAGCTGAAGACGGTTCCGGAATCTGCTGGAAGCGATGCTTTTACGGCGCCTCAGCGCAGCGGAGAATGCAGGCTCAGAGAAAAAGGCCAGGCGAGTCCTCAGAGTCACCATGGCAACAGCTCGCAGTGGGGGCATCCGCCGTCAGCGAGCGCGAGCGTTGCATGATCTTCACCCAGGCAGGAGACACAGATGACGTACCGGTCTCCCTCGCTGAGTGGGGCTCTGACGAGCCGCAGGAAGGCATCTTAAAAAAGACGCGAGCTCTTTTACGAGTGTGTGTCGCAGGGCGAACACACACACACATAAAGAACAGCTGGATATAACAGAATTGAAAGGAAATAGGCGCCGGATAGCGCAGCAGGAACGGTAGTGGAAGGCGGCGATGCCAGCAGCTTCAGAATGGCTCGTCCTGCTGATATGCTTTCTCAGACGGCGCTTGCTTCCTCCGTGATCCAGCGATGTGTGAGCTTCGCTGAAGAGATGAAAAATCAGGTGAGTCAGCCTTTTCGAGCTCCTTTTATAGGTTGGGCCACACCCGTTTCGGCGGGAAGTGGCAAGAAGGGCGCGAAGCACCCTTATTGGTCTGATGTTGCATCAGCCTGCGCTCGATAGGCTGTGCAGTTGCCCCAGAACAAGCCAATGAGCGAACGAGCCGTCTCGCCTATGGCTGTGTACTGCTGCAAATGCGCTTTACAAAAATACAAAATTAAGGATAATTTTTTGCTTCAGTATTTCGTGAAAAGAGACTTTTCCCGTAGCGTCTTAAGCTAAGACGCAGTACGAGAGAGCTCTCGTAAGAGAACTGTGTCTTGCAAGACGAAGCAAGTTATAAATGAAAAGTGGAGATTAACAGAAGGAGCCATAGGAAGAAGTGTGCTGGAAGAGGGAAATTGTAAAGAAATTAAATAAAGAAAACACCTGAAGAGATGGCATTGATAGGAAGAGTTCCAGAATTTGAAAGTAAGAAAGAAGATTTTGATTCATATTTAGAACGATTTGAAAGATGGCTGTCAGCAAATGAGATTGATGCTGGGAAGAAAGCAGATGTGTTTCTGAGTGTCTTGGGTCCCACTGAATATGGACTGTTGAAAAATTTGATTGCACCTCAGAAGGTTACAGAAGTGTCATATGACAATATCCCAAGTGCCCTGTCACTGCATTTTAAGCCGAAGCCCATTTTGATTGCAGAACGATTCAGATTCTACAAAAGACAGCAAAAGCAAGATGAAACTGTGGCTGAATACATTCTTGTACTGAAGACATTAGCGAGCACTTGTGAGTTTGGACAATTTCTCAATGATGCCCTCAGAGATCAGTTTGTTTGCGGCGTCTCAGGGGAGGGATATCACAAGCGGCTATTATCTGAAAAAGATCTTACATTCAAGAAGGCCTGCGATATTGCACTTGCTCTTGAGTTGGCTTACAAAGACACTATGGAATTGAGAGAACATGCTGAAAAACCAAAAGGGGCAGTTCACAGAGTCTTTAACACTTCTGGTGACCGGCGGCATCACAAGAAGAGTAACAGTTCATTTTACAACCGGCAGGATGATGGAAGAGCTAAACAGCGCGTCTCTACAGAGAAAAAGCAGAAGTGCTATCGATGTGGCAAGGACAATCATCAATCAACTGAATGCTACTATCGCACGGAAACCTGCCATGGCTGTGGGAAAGTCGGACATCTAAAAAGAGTCTGCAAGAAAATAAAGCATAGGGACAAAGCTAAAATGGTGAACGCAACTGGAGTAACTGATGACTCTGATGATTGTAAAGATGATGTGCTGGACTTGTTTACGGTGTACACCGCTCAAGGAACAAAAGATGGAATTTTTGTCAAAGTTGAAGTAGCTGGGAACCCAGTGAAAATGCAAGTTGATACAGGCGCATCTGTGTCCTTGATTCCAGAGTCTCTCTATCATGACCAACTGAAGGACTGTTCTCTGCAGCCAGTAGCCATTCATCTGTCTTCATACACAGGAGAAACCATTCCTGTGCTTGGGAAAATTCTAGTGCCAGTGAAGTATGAGGGATACGAGTGGAAGCTGCCTCTTGTGGTGGTGAAAGGCAGTAAACCACCACTACTGGGAAGAAATTGGATGCAGAAGATAAAGCTGAACTGGGGTAAGATCTTCAGTCTACAAGGCGGCGAGAAAAATGAACAGCTCACCCTGCAAGCAATGCTTGAAAAGCACAAAGATCTCTTCAAAGACGGATATGGGAAGATTAAAGACTTCAGAGCGAAGATTAGAGTGCAAAGTGATGCCAAGCCCATCTTCCACAAACCACGACCAGTACCTTATGCGTTGAGGGAATCAGTGGAAAAAGAGCTGGAACGCTTACAGAAGAATGGCATCATAACACAAGTGGAAAGGAGTGAATGGGCGGCACCTGTTGTCGTGGTACCCAAGAAAGACAAGGCAGTGCGAC
Organism: Carassius carassius; assembly: GCF_963082965.1. Lineage (NCBI taxonomy): Eukaryota > Metazoa > Chordata > Actinopteri > Cypriniformes > Cyprinidae > Carassius > Carassius carassius. The sequence goes on from NC_081788.1 coordinate 4,539,630, forward strand.
TGTGCGGTGATTACAAAGTGACCGTGAATTGATGCATACTCCCGGAAGAATATCCACTTCCAAATGCTGAGGATTTGTTTGCTACTTTGGCAGGTGGGAGAGTTTTCAGTAAGCTAGACCTGTCTTTCGCTTATCAACAACTGCAATTAGATCCAGAGTCAGAGAAATATCTTACAGTGAACACACACACACCTCTTCAGATTCCATCGCCTTGCCTATGGAGTTTCCACAGCTCCAGCAGTGTTTCAACACACAATGGATCAAATACTGAATGGGATGGAGAAGGTTGTGTGCTTTATGGATGACATTCTTGTATCAGCACCTACAAAGGAAGAACACCTGGAAATTTTGGATCAAGTGATGGCAAGACTGGAAAAGTATGGTGTGAGAATCAAGCTTTCCAAATGTGCATTCCTGCAAGACTCAGTGGAGTACCTAGGGTACAGAATAGATGCACAGGGACTGCACCCAACCACAAGCAAGGTCGAGGCCATAGTAAACGCACCAGCTCCGCAAAATGTTACAGAGTTAAGATCATTTTTGTGGTTGCTTAATTGCTATGGAAAATTTTTGCCTAATCTGTCCACATTGCTGCACCCACTTCACCAGCTGCTACAAGCTGAAGCACCATGGTAGTGGTCTCCACAATGTGAAGATGCATTTCAGGGCTGTAAACAACGTCTTTTGAATAGCAAATGCCTTGCACACTATGATCCAGAGAAGCCTCTCAGGCTTGCTTGTGACGCCAGTCCATATGGTGTCGGAGCTGTGATTTCTCTCATCTAGTGAGAAGAATTATGCTCAAATTGAGAAGGAAGCATTTAGCATAATTTTTGGTGTCAAGAAGTTCCATAAGTACTTATACGTAAGTTTGAGTTGTTGACGGACCACAAACCACTTCTGACAATTCTAGGCCCCAAATGTGCAGTTCCAACTCTCGCTGCACTTCGCATGCAACGCTGGTCTTTAATCCTGTTGGCGTACGATTATGACATTCAGTACAGACGATCCAGTGACCACGCCAATGCGGATGCATTGTCACGTCTTCCTTGTGATCATGACACGGACGACACTACAGATGAAGGCGGAGTACTCTGTGTCTCACACATTGATGAGCTGCCTGTGTCAGCAAAAGACATTGCAGAAGAGACAAGACATGGCCCGGTCCTTTCCAAAGTTCTCGATCTGACATTGTCAGGTTGGCCGAAGTTTGTCCCAAATCTAGATCTTAAACCATTCTATCTGAGAAAGGATCAGTTGTCTACAGACCAGGGATGTATTCTCTGGGGGTCGAGGGTGGTTATACCACCAAAGTTCAGACGGAGACTATTGTCTGATGTACATGATGGACATCCTGCAATAACACGAATGAAGGCATTAGCCCGAAGTTTCCTGTGGTGGCCAGGACTAGATCAGGAAGTAGAGAACTTTGTAGGCCAGTGTGCTGCATGTGAGATGACACTGAACAGGCCAGCAGTAGCACCTCTCCATCCTTGGTCATGGGCTAACCGTGGGAAAGAATACATGTTGATTTCGCTGAGATCAATAAGCAGAACTACTTGCTGGTAGTGGATGTCTATTCAAAGTGGCTAGAAGTTCTGCCTACACAGCAGACAACAGCTGAGAAGACTGCACATCTTCTCAGAAACCTATTTTCATCCTATGGCCTGCCAAAGGTGTTGGTGTCAGATAATGGCCCTCCATTTACATAAGTAGAGTTTGAGCAGTTCCTCAAGAATAATGGAGTCCGACATCTTCTATCACCAACCTACCATCCTGCATCCAGTGGAGCAGTGGAACGAGCTGTGCAGACATTCAAGAAAGCCTGGACTCGACTGGAAGCTCAGTCTGTGTCACCCCAGCAATGGCTTGCTCGGTTCCTGTTGACATACAGAAACACTCCTCACACAGTCACTGAGCGCACCCCGGCTGAGATGTTTCTAAAGAGACTACCATCGCACTCGCCTGTCCTTATTGAAGCCGGACATATCGGAAGTAGTGCTCAAGCATCAGCTCCAGCAGAAAAAGGCTCATGACAAGCGAGCAAAGCCACTCCAGACGTTCAAACGGGGAGAGAGGGTGTTAGTTCGGGATTTCAGACATCCAAAGAAGCTGTGGGTTTCAGGAATGATTCTGCAACGAAGAGGATCTCTGACCTATGAGGTACAAGTTGATCATCGTCAAGTCAAGGTGCATGTGGATCACCTGCGTGCATCTAAAGCTTCTTATTCACCAAGCAGAAAGGATTTTTAGCAGGCGGGAAGGAAGTCGACCGGAAGTTGAAGTCGGCCGCGTGCCGCCATCTTGTAGCAGAACTTCACTTGCGTTAGCATCCCATTGACTCCCATTCATTTTGCCGTCACTTTGACAGCGAATAACTTTACATCTGAGGCGTTTAAAGACTCCATTTGTCCATTATTTATTTCTAAAGATACACGACAATGTATAAAGGGCTCCATTACCTTCTATGTTACATTATGGCCCCGTAGAAACAGTTTTTGTACAAAAAAGGCTAATGATTGCATCATAACCACTCGACTCTCTGTCGCAGAGTAGAGAAATTACCGTACAGACAGGAGGAGAAGCTCGCAGGCAATCGGGGAGACGTCAAGAGAGAAGCCCATAGATACAAGCCCTGGCGTTACATTTTAAAATACTATTCAAAATAATTACTCAGAATACTTACTCCTGCTCACTCACGCCAAAGAACTCCCCGCTCAAGCTCGCCGTCTCTGCAAGATTAACGATGGCAGTTTGCACGCACAGCTACTAGAAGATTTACATCTGTCAGACAGGTTGCTGACGTCATCAAGCTTAGTTTGAGTCTGCGCGTCAGAAACGGAAGTGCTAAAAATCGCTAAAAATGGGCTTCATTGTTTCCAAAACAAAAGCAAAGAAACCAAAACAACAGATGCTTCCACATGTAATCTAACATGATCATCAGAAATAAAACAGAATCTAAACTGTGTAACGTTATGGAATAAAATGTCAACCCATGAAGAGGTAATAATGGTCAAGCTTTGTGGCTCCATCTATGTTTATTATTCTATGATTATTATTCTGAATAGTCATTTCAGCTTCTTGTTCAAAATCAAAACTTCACACACTACACACACACAGCCTCTGAATATGCATTTTATTTGTCTATGATTGAACTGTTACTGCATATAAAAGGTGTATCAACTGTACTCACTTCACCGCCTTGTATATTTCACAAAATGCTATCTTATCCTTTTAACATTTATGTTAGAAAATATGTTCATTAATAAAAAAAAACAGTTGAAACAAATAAACCACAAATAAAAAAAAAAAAGTATTTTTCATTTTTTACCTAATTTACGTAGCATGTGCGTAAATGTGACTTTTAACCTTTTATCATAACACTGTACAAACAGCGTGTGAAGTAAAAGGACATACCTCACTGTCGCGTGTTTCTCTAGATTATGCAAAGACCTTGCATGGTATGATGCCATAAAATATGTCTACTTTTAGAGTAAAAAGTTTGAAATGACACTGAGTTTAACAATCATAAAAATGGATAATAAGTTATTCATTGTGTAAGGGACATGGTGAAATGAAAATCGAACATTGGAGTAAATAAATAAATAAAAATAAATATTTGCGATATCTTCGGAGTGGAAAGTCGCACCTTTTTTCATATTTCCCACGATCAAAGAGAATGCTAATATGCATGTGTGCAGGGCCGTAGCTGGGGTTTGCGGGGCCCCGGTGAAGGTTGTACCAGTGGGCCCTGTTTGAAATTGTTTAATTTATATGTTCATTCTATTTATGTATTTGTGCTAATTGCACAATGTTTAAGTTGTCTCATGTTTGTAGGTGTCCAGGTACAGAAAACAAATAATTAAATATAAAATAGCACTGCATTGTCTTCACTGTAAAAATTTAATTAACAGTCAAACCAAAATGTATTCAGACAACTTCAACTTTTATTACATTATCACAGTTTATTTGCTCTAGTTTATAAAATGGTAATAAAATATGACAAGAACTGAGAGTTGAACTGTCAGAACAAATTCATCTTGATAATGTCAGATAACTTTGATAGAAAGATATGTAATGAATTGCAGTCAACCAAAACTTCAGACAACTGTTAGTATGACAATATTTGCACAACTATCAGTAGGCTCAGGAAGAGTTTCTTCCCCGAGGCTGTGATACTTCTGAATGCCACACCACCAATCTAACCTGCACCTGCTCTCTTACTGCACTGGTCACAGTACTTTACATACATGTATTTCCACTATTCATATTTTGCACAGACTGCACATGGTTAAAGCTATTACACTATAAACTGTCTAAAGTTGTTACTGTACAAGCACAGTAAACTATTTCTATAAAAAAATCATTGCACTACTGTTATTTTGAATAGAATACATTGTTTAACAATATTTTTGCACACTCATCCAACTGTATTTATTACCACTGTTCCCACGTTCCTGCTGTTCATAATGTATATATAATCCTTCATTGCTCTGTTCATAATGTACATACAATCTCTACATTGCATTCATATTTATATTCTGTATATACTCTGCTCAATATTGTATATAGCAACTCCACTGTACATTCTGTATAGCATAGCTTTACTTACTCTGCACTTTTATGTATATAAAACACTATATTCTTGCACTTCTGGTTAGATGCTAACTGCATTTCATTAGCTCTGTACTTGTCCTGTGCATAATGACAATAAAGTTGAATCTAATCTAATCTAATCTAAAATTTGTTGAACAATAACCAAGCAATGCTTAATTTTGTTCAGTCTGTGGTGTGAAAAGGTTGCATTAGCAATTCAGGAAAAAAGAACATGTAAGCCAAACATGGTGAGGTAAAAGGGTTTGAATAATTTTTGGTCCCATTTTTTTTTCTATCAATTTCATTAGTAGTCCAATGTATGAAGATTTTTTGGGGATAATATGTCACAGCTCGCTTTATTTTGCTATACTCTCTTACCTAATTTAATTATAGTGTCCTGCACCTACTATTAAAACTTAAAACTTCATTTTCTTGCATTAACTTTACAGCAGCTAATAGCTAAATTAGGCGCTACACATACGATATTATTCTCAACTGTTTACTTCCACTTAAGACATAACCGACAGTTTTTTTCGAACATATTTTGTATGTTTTTGTGGGTACTAGAGCAAAAAAAGGTAAATTCTGTGTTAAAAAAGTGTTTTGAGACGCCTCTCTCTGCATGAGCCCTGAACACCAGAACACCGCGGTGCTGAAATGGGCTTTTTCACATCCTTTTCTGTTTGTGTTTGTTCGTTCAGGTGCAGGAGGAAGTTCGAGGAGAACTTCGCAAAGGAGGGATCGGTTTAGTGTCGCTGTCTGTGAGACGCGGCTCTGAGACTGTGAGATGCGTGCGCACCGAACACAGTGCGCGAGTTTTTCCGCGTCTTGTGTTTGAATGGTTTAAACTCTTTTGAATGTTTAAATTGGAAAGTGGTCAGGCTTAAAAACACATGAAAATGTTAAGCTTTCGTGACGACACGCAGCAGTGGCCTGTCAACTGTTCTGATCGTTTTTTTAGGCTAGCCTCAGCCAGTCGGTTGAGATCGCCGGGGGCCCCCCCTCGACCGTGGGACCCTATAATCGTCACCACCTTTCACCCCACTTGCGACGGCCCTGCATGGGTAAAGCAAAAATCAGTGCTTGGGGTTCCTGTGCACGCAAGTTATTTAAAGTGTTTCAGCATGTACCAAATGTACTCAGTCTACTTGCTTTTTTAAATCTTATCTTGTAGCCTAATCCAGATTACATTGCTGCTACTGTATTTCAACGAGACATTTTAATGTTTCCACCTGTCCCATACACACAGCATTTTGGCTGCACTGTTCCTTTAAAAATCCGAACGCAGCCGGTAACTCATAAACAGAACGGGCCCCTTTAAATCGTCCGTGGAGTGGAGCAGGTGGGTGTTCCCCTGCGCAATACAGCGCTGTCACTTTTTACGGAAATTTGCGGCTAGTCCTCGACGCTTTATCGAAATGCTGCAGCTGAATGACAGCGTAGAGCCCGAGAGCCCGGGCGCGGCGGTCTTACACCCGGGGGACTGTGATGATGGGCTGGAGGTGGTGGCCCGAGCTGGAGCCTCGGTGGCCTGCTGCACCCCGCTACAGACCCTCACGCCTTTCCATGTCCACAACCCAACCATGCGAGCCAAAGTCAAGGATTATTTCGTCTTCAGGGTGAGTAAGAAACACAGTATCGCTACAGAACGCCCTGACTCGGTAGTGAAGGTTGTGTTCTGTGGCGGAAAAATGGTTAGTTTCTTAGTGTGTTGACTAGAGGGGGTTGTATGTCAAAACCAAAAGAAGCTGCCTACCTAGACAGCATGGATGATCATCTAGACGCCTCGGTCGCGTTCATATAATGAGCACATGGACTTGGAACAAAACGCAAAGACGTTAACATTTAATTTATTATTATTATTATTATTTTTGACACTTAAGTATGCATATGTTACTCAGACGCTTTCTACGTAGGGAGTTCATCAGGTTTTGTGACACGGCCATTGGCTATATAGCGGTCTGTTGTTAGCTGGAATCAAATGCAGTACTTGTAGTGACCTTATAACATTAATATTGAAACTAACTATAATAAGGAAGTACAGTTAACCGTTCGAATCACTGAATGATGTGACATTAAGTTGCTTGTTTTTGCCAAAAAAAGAAAAAAAGAAGTTCCTTATTTGTCTCTCAGGTCACTTTATATTACAGTATCTGCTAAATGATTAAATATAAAAGTAAAGGACGCCGTGCTATTTTATTTATTTATTGTTGTGTATGTGTGGAAATTCAGAATACATTTTAATACATGTGTAGCATTCTGCATGTTTGTACACAGATTTTACACACATATGATTGTCAGGTAAATGAGACCCATGCAGTGATGTACACTGTAAACATTTCATTTCAACATTTCATGCTTTTGTGTTTGATCTGGAGCTGTTGTCATCTGTTTATGTGGCCTGTAGCAGTGGTTCTCAGCCCAGGGGCCTCAAGATGACTTTTAAAATGTAAAATAAGAAAAGAGATGCAGCAAAATCAACTAAAAATCAGTGTCTAGGAATTCCTTAAAATTAGAGAGATTGTGTTATAAAAGTGTTTTCTTGACCTGAATAGGTCATGTTAATTAATAAAATACTAAAACTTAATGGGAGGTTTTAAACATTATTTTGAATATGCATTTTTCTAGGTATGCCAAAACATTTTACAATGAAGAAGTTGTGAGTGAAATTTTTTTGGGGAGAATGGAGGCCTTGGAGTCAAAAAGTTGAGAACTACTGGTCTATATGGACTTTAACTACACAGAAGAAATACGTTTTATATATATTGTTTTTCTGCCATTCATTTGATGTTGTTTCGAGCATCTAAACTAGGTGCTCTTTTTGTTGTGGTCCCAGCCAGGAACCATCGAGCAGGCAGTCAATGATATCCGCACGGTTGCCTTGCCTTCAGAAGACGGAGAGGTTCTGAGCGTGTGGCTGCTAGCTGAGTGAGTCTATTGGCATTACCAAGCACAACATCACTTTTATTACATGGATTTTTAAATGAACAGGAGGGCCTTCAGTGGATCTTGATTGCAACCTTCACACAAAAACACCATGGGACTGTCATGGCTTTTGGGAAATACTATGTTTTTTACATGTACTATGGGAGAACAATAATATCCTTTTGATTGACCTTTTATTACTATGTAAATACCATGGGATTTAATTGTAGTAGCTGTCAGTAATATGACATCCATCAAAGTACCGTGATACTACAATCTCATTACATCACTGTACCATGGTACTGTACCTGTACAGTATGTTATGCAGCAGTATTTGACGGATGTCTCTTTATATTTGACCACAGAATCGATCACTGGAACAATGAAAAAGAGAGACTGGTTCTTATAACTGAAAGGTAAGAACGTACTGGAATTGAGTTTTAACTGTTAGCATCAGGAAACGGGTTCTGAATGAGCTGCTGGTTCGTTGCAGGTCTTTGCTGGTGTGCAAATATGACTTCATAAACCTCCAGTGTCAGCAGGTCGTCAGAATTTCCCTGAACGCTGTGGACACCATCTCAGTCGGCGAGTTTGAGTTCCCCCCAAAATCCCTCAACAAGTAAATCTCAAGTGTTCTCAAGCTTAAAATACAGTTCTACTGATGTGACATGGCTTTCTCCACACTGTTATGTTAATTAGAACATTATATAACAAACTGTAAAAATCTAAACTAGATTTAGGTCGTATTAAGCTTTGTGTGTGTGTGTGAAGGAGAGAGGGAACCGGTATCCGTGTCCAGTGGGATAAGCAGCCAAGACCTTCGTTCATGAATCGCTGGAACCCGTGGTCCACAGACATACCCTACGCCACCTTCACTGAACACCCAATGGCACACGCAGATGAAAAGGTGGCCTCCCTCTGCCAGGTCAGTGTGCTTATACTAGTGTTTGAGTCTTATTGATCTATCTGTATCAGTGTTTGAGATGATTTCATTACACATCTTCTGCAGTATGGATGACAGAGAGCTGACACACACAGCGGTGTGTATTTTAATGAAAAGCACTTTATGTTTCAGAGTGAAGCTCCGCACTGTTTTCAAGAAATGTAAAAATATGGTTGTTTTCAAACCAGAATTGGGAACATTTTATACATCTTTCTACTTTTTACATCAACTCGCACAGAGAAAATTAGCCATCTTGGCCAAATCTGGCACATTTTACATTGAGTCTGTGTATTATTGATGTGTATTGTCCATGATTAAATAAATAAGTGAATAATGATTGAATGAATGAATGCGCACACAGACATGGTTATTATCTGGTGCTTGCTGCATCTCAGAGCAACATGGTTTACAGAAAAGCACAACAGCATCCCTGTGCATGTGCTGTGAATTTAGACTGCCAGTTACGCTTTCACGTTCAGCAAAATTTCCCCACAAAATGTTTGGACTTTGCAGTTTTCCACCAAAATAATAAGCTCAAGTATTGGATTCATAAGTATTGTAATTTTCCTTTTGTAAAGTAAGATTTAACATTAATTAATATTAATAATGCATTAATATGAATAATTAATACATTGTGTATATTTTTAGTGTTATTGCATGATATTATAATAATTATTATCTCATTCTGAGAGCTATAATTCCTGAGGAGTCTCTGTTGATATGAAAATATTTAATACTGAATTGGGTCGAAATTAAACTAAACTACTGTTTTTGTTCAAATGTGATGCTCTCAATGTGGCATGTTTTTGTATGGAAGCCCATTTCTGCCACTAAATAAAAAATAAAACAAGGCAATTGCAACTTTTTATCTCACAATTTATTTATTTTTCTCAGAACTGTGTGATGTAAACTCGCAATTAGACATGTGCTGGTATTCAGTAATGTGATATGTCACAGTAATGATTATGCACAATATTGTTATCGTGGTCACTTCTAAATACCATGAATAATTATATATAACAAATTATTCAGAATTTGGAATGCATTTTAAGAATACTTTTCTCACCAACTGGTCAAATGCACAACACCGCTATATGCTGCTTAAAAGACAGGGTGTGTGCTCTGATGTAAACAAGCACACATGAGAAACACATGGGGGAAAGTGAGAGACGCTGAATGAAAGCACATTCACTCTCCGACAGCAGATGGCGCTAAACTGCAGAAAATGCAGCCTTTACCCTGGAAACCCCATAAATAATGCAGCTGCACAACTTTCTAAAACATATTTAAATAGCCATTCAAATTTGTGTATTCACTATGGTGTTCATCACAAATATTTAGACTTAATAGGCTATTTATTTTCAAACTTTTTTTTCATTTTAATCTGGACTACAACATGCTCTAGTTATTGTTTAAAAGTGTTTTGATTCTTTATTGTTCATTCACACTTTACATTAGGACTTCATTAGTTAACATTAGTTAATTCATTAGTTAACAAACTGCCAATGAAAAATTCTTCTGAACATTCATTAATCTTAGGTATTCCAATATTTAACATTGTATTCTAATTTATTTAAGTATTCTAATATTTAAAATGTTGTTAAAACCGAAAGTTGCAGCTGCGTTAACGAACTAAGACTTGTATTTTTTTTTAACAAAGATTAATAACTTCTGTAGCAAATGTAGCTATTGCTCATTGTAAATGTTAATAGTTAACTAATGAGGTCTTATTGTAAATTGTTACCGATTTGGTCATTATAGTTCTTTTGCACTTTGATCTGTTTAACCTTTTAACTTTATTTTTCTGCATTGCTTTATTTTATTTAAATGTTCAGTTATTTTTGTTATAAGAAAACATTTATTTAACCTATTATACAGTATTATGACCACTTTTTAAACTAAATTTCAATACCGTGGTAATACCGTATACCGTGATAAAAGTATTAGCAATCAATCGCAACAAGAAAATTTGATACCGGCATATCCCTACTCGCAATTCATATTTCATATCTCGCAATTCCCAATTGGAGTTATAAAGTCAAAATTGTGTGATTATAAAGTCAGAATGGCAAGATATTTAGAATTGCTAGATAAAAAGTCACAATTACCTTGAATTATTTTTTATTCAGTGGCAGAAACAGGCTTCCATATTTTTGGAAAGTGGTATGAAATATTTATATTTATTAAGGTGCTCTATCTAAGTTAGGAATTATAGTGTCATGAGAAGACAAATTCATACAATAATGAATTTTAAAATCTTAAAAAAAAAAAAGAAAATGCTAAAAATAACCAACTCAAGATGAAATCCATACATCATTTTACTTGCATTTTTCTTTTTTTGTGAATTGTAAAAGTGATCAAAGACTGCAGGTTCTGTTCTAAAGGAAATCTTAATTTCAGATGCCAAAATCATAGATAAAATCTTTCAGCTCTTCAGAATTTGCCCTATACACGGGAAGATAAATAAAAATTAATTCTCCTCACAATTTCAGCTTGAGAATTTCAAGACGCAGCTCGTCCAGGCTGTGAAAAAAGCCCATAAAGACTTCCCCATCCCGGGACGAGCCAATGGCGTGCTGATACTGGAGCGGCCGCTCCTGATCGAGACTTACCTGGGCATCATGTCCTTCATCAACAATGAAGCCAAACTGGGCTACGCCATGACAAGGGGAAAAATCAGCTTTTAACTCCTGAATTTTCCCTCCATTTCTCTCATCCTCCAGTCAAGTGCTGTTTTTGAGTGATACTGCTACACTTGAGTATGTGAGTCCAGTACATACTGCTTGTTTTGGTGTATAGAGCGTGTGAAATGTGCCAGGCAGTGAGATGAGTGGTCACTGCAGCAGGATGTGTCTGGATGAAGCCCTCTTCCTCTATTGACGTGGTAAAAAGAGCCTTTCTTACATGTTCGAATGGTTTAGAGATGCAGTGTGTGTGTGTAACTGGCAATGATTTATTGACCATTGATCACTTTCGTTTGGAACGTCCCTACAAATGGTGTCCCCTTCCAGAAGTGCCCTTCAAGGGTGCCAAAAAAGCCATTTGGAATTCACCCAAAAACTCACAACGCTTGCCCCGCCTCCGGGGTCTTCTGATTGGTCCATTGTTTTGGAACTGATGTTAATGAGCTGCGCTTTGTATAAAAATATAAATTATTTTAACTTGACACAGCATCTTAAAAACGTGGGGCTCTTGCGAGACACTGCAAAAATATTGCATATGTTGCATTCTGAACATTTACTTGGACTTGGAAGTCAGTCCAGGCAAGCATTACCCAAAAGCATTGTGAGCTAGGTTAATCATAAAGACCAATGTTGGTGCCAACGGTTCTACGATAAACTTGGGCTTACGATGCTTTTGGGAGATGCAACCCAGATCTTTTAATCTGTATTTTGATGTAGTGTAAATTTGTTAATCCAATGGATTAATGAAAATTGACAAAAATATAGGGTGGGAATTTGGTTCTATGCATGTGTTGCTTTTATTTTGAGAAGTGGGTGTTTGTAGAGACGGGTTTAAGTGCACTAGATGATATGAGAAGTTTGCTCACTGGAAGGTTCAGTTATGGCATTTTGATTTAACAATATAAGCTCAAAAACAAAAAAAAAAATAAAACAAATTAGAACCATATGCACAGATTAAATATTCACAGTAATGATCTATAACATGCATTTAGAAAATAGATTTCCATTTCATGTCAACTCAATAAATACCATGGAGTTAAAATGGTGTACTTCATGAAACACAACCAGAACAAATTTCTGTGAATTTTTTAGTTTAATGTAAATTTCATATTTAATTCCATGTTCACAATACAAAACACAACCAAAAATAATGTTTTTTTATGAATGATTTGCATGAAAGTTTGTTCTGTTTGTTTCATGAATGGGGTCCAATGTGGACTAAAAGGGTTTTAAAACGTGTCAGAGAAAAACTGCATGCCTTCTGAACTGCACTACTATTAAATAAAAACTAAGACCATTACGTTAAATATATTAATTTTCCTCAAGATTGCAGTGCTTTTATAAGGTTTGAAACTCTTTGAATAAAGTGGATTTGGACTGTTACTGAAGTTAACAATTCAGGTTTTCTTACATAATTAAAATCTCCTCATCATTTTAGAATTATTTAGATCTAGATCTAAATTCAATACAATCTGCATCCGTCTTTGCAAAATGAAACCCCAAATAATGTTTCGCATAAAGAAAATGAAGCTCAATTCTCATTAATGCAATGTAGTAAAAAATATTTTCTTTCTCATTAGTGTAACAAAAAAGTAATAAATTCTGTCTGGAAACAATGACTATTAAATCACTGTAAGTCGCTTTGGATAAAAAGCATCTGCTAAATGCTTAAAATTAAATCAATAGAATCAGAATTTTGACTCAAGCAGGATTTATATCCCAAACAATGCGACTAATATGAGGTCAAATTGCAATTTATGCAATGTGTGAAATATTTTTTGTAATACTGAACAAAACCGTATTGTCAGCATTATCTCTTCAGATATAACGCTGGCTTTAGGTAACACACCAAAAACCGTGGAAATATAGACAGGGGACGTGTCCACAGGAAGCACCTGCCTGACATGTATTTTCACACACTGTTCTTATTTCAAAATCAATTCCAGGTCTAATTGTGGCTGCTGTAAACTCATGAAATGTAGCATACTACTGTTACATGTGCTTCATGTACAACTCTTGCTTATGTGCTTTATCCATAATTCATGCCTCATTTATTTAACCTAAAAGACAATGTTTAAGTCCTGCCATATTTACAGAAAGTTTAAAATGAAGTTAACCAAGGCAAACAGATAGTGTATGTTTGATGCTGTTTATTCCTCAGGTGATGTTGGTCAACAGATTGGTTTTGTTTAAGGATGCATGACACGGCGGGACGTTCTGACCCTGAAGGTTTCCTGCTGTTGAGCGATTACGGGTTCAGAGAATTTGAAGTATTTTTCATGGAAATGCACTTTTGTCGGCCAATTTTTTTTTTGTGGCTATACATAGAGAAATAGCTATAATAGAGGCATCACACTGTTTTTGTTTTTCTATATTTGTTTTAAATGTAATGTAAAGTAGTGCATGATGGTTATGCCTGCAACTTGTTAGATGTACAGTTTGTTAGCCATAGCCTCAATTCACCAAAAACAAAATCTAAGCACCTTTTCCTCTGTTCAAAAGCACATTTAATTGTTTTTTAAGTGAAACATTTTTTGCATACCAACTCATCCATGGTTTGTTTAAATAGAATTTTAGAAGTCATCTTTAAAATTTGTTGCCTGGATTTCATCTCACTGATTTCTGTAATATAAACATAATGCTTTAAGTAAAATTATGGTTATTTTAACACTTTTCATTTGTTGCGTCTTATTTTTACAACAAAAAAAAATTAAATCTAAATGAAAGTATTTATAAATGTTGGTATTACTTATAGTATGTATTTGTATTTATTTTAATTCCCTAGTAGTCTGTTACAGTAATAGTATTTGTGGATTGTTCTTGACGTGTTCACCTGTAGTCTCTGTAGAAGAAAGACAAAACCTATGGGAAACATCAATGTAGAAAACTTTATTACAAATATCACTAAATTTATAAAAATAAATCTAGTTTTGGAACTTTAAACATTAAGGAAAAACAAAAGAGAAACAACAGACATTCATTCACATTCATCAAAAAAAAAAAAAATATATATATATATATATATATATATATATATATATATATATATATATTTATAAATTACATATAAATTACATATACAATTACATAAATATTGGAAATTGGAAAAGTTGCTGCTTAAATTTTTATAATAGCAATTTGCATATACTCCAGAATGTTATGAAGAGTGATCAGATGAATTGCATAGTCCTTCTTTGCCATGAAAATTAACTTAATCCCAAAAAAACCTTTCCACTGCATTTCATTGCTTTCAGTAAAGGACCTGCTGAGATCATTTCAGTAATCGTCTTGTTAACTCAGGTGAGATTGTTGACGAGCACAAGGCTGGAGATCATTATGTCAGGCTGATTGGGTTAGAATAGCAGACTTGACATGTTAAAAGGAGGGTGATGCTTGAAATCATTGTTCTTCCATTGTTAACCATGGTGACCTGCAAAGAAACGCGTGCAGCCATCATTGCGTTGCATAAAAATGGCTTCACAGGCAAGGATATTGTGGCTACTAAGATTGCACCTAAATCAACAATTTATAGGATCATCAAGAATTTCAAGGAAAGAGGTTCAATTCTTGTAAAGAAGGCTTCAGGGCGTCCAAGAAAGTCCAGCAAGCGCCAGGATCGTCTCCTAAAGAGGATCTAGCTGCGGGATCAGAGTGCCACCAGTGCAGAGCTTGCTCAGGAATGGCAGCAGGCAGGTGTGAGCGCATCTGCATGCACAGTGAGGACAAGACTTTTGGAAGATTGCCTGGTGTCAAGAAGGGCAGCAAAGAAGCCACTTCTCTCCAAAAAAAACATCAGGGACAGATTGATCTTCTGCAGAAAGTAAAGTGAATGGACTGCTGAGGACTGGGGCAAAGTCATATTCTCCGATGAAGCCCCTTTCCGATTGTTTGGGGCATCTGGAAAAAGGCTTGTCCGGAGAAGAAAAGGTGAGCGCTACCATCAGTCCTGTGTCATGCCATCAGTAAAGCATCCTGACACCTTTCATGTGTGGGGTTGCTTCTCATCCAAGGGAGTGGGCTCACTCACAATTCTGCCCAAAAACACAGCCATGAATAAAGAATGGTGCCAAAACACCCTCCAAACAGCAACTTCTTCCAACAATCCAACAACAGTTTGGTGAAGAACAATGCATTTTCCAGCACGATGGAGCACCGTGCCATAAGGCAAAAGTGATAACTAAGTGGCTCGGGGACCAGAATGTTGAAATTTTGGGTCCATGGCCTGGAAACTCCCCAGATCTTAATCCCATTGTGGTCAATCCTCAAGAGGCGGGTGGACAAACAAAAACCCAGTAATTCTGACAAACTCCAAGAAGTGATTATGAAAGAATGGGTTGCTATCAGTCAGGATTTGGCCCAGAAGTTGATTGAGAGCATGCCCAGTCGAATTGCAGAGGTCCTGAAAAAGAAGGGCCAACACTGCAAATACTGACTCTTTGCATAAATGTCATGTAATTGTCGATAAAAGCCTTTGAAACGTATGAAGTGCTTGTAATTATATTTCAGTACATCATAGAAACAACTGAAACAAAGATCTAAAAGCAGGTTAGCAGCAAACTTTTTGAAAACTAATAGTTATGTAATTCTCAAAACTTTTGGCCACGACTGTATATATATATATATATATATATAGCACCTTGCTGGTGCTGGAGAATAACACATGCTATATATAAATGCTAAATATCTGTACTTGCTAGTGCTCTGACTGAGAACACAAACGACATTTCATTCCCTCACTGCTCTATTGAAAATCATTTTTGTATAAAGCTGAAACAAAGTGATAAAAACTTAAAGAGTGCATTTGTAGTATATTTGAAGACAGACAGTGTTTAGCCTGGAGCTCTTTGGAGAGCAGATCTCTTGACACTGCTCCTGTATTGTAGGGAGTGTGATGAAGAGCTGCGGTTTATTTCTCCTCCTCTGCTTCCATGTAACACAGACAGATGTGCTCCTATGAGAGCAGCACCAGTGAGCTGCCACTGCAGTGCTAAAACAGAGACTGCACCTGAAAACTGCCTGCAAGGAAACAGAAGAAGAAGTAGTCATGCTTCCTCTTATGCTAGCAGCTTCCTGTGTTGTTTAGGGGGAAATTTATTTCCTCAGTCTGGTTTCAAAACTAAATGTGATCTGAAGGTGTAAAAAAGGCCAATAGAATCAAAGAAGTGTCTGTGCATCAACTAAACTGTATATTAAGGCAAAAATCTTTTCCTTATTGAATGGTTTTTGTCCTTATCTTGCTTGAACTCAGTTATCAGCCTACAGCGAGACTAATGAATGGTGGAAGAGTTGATCGTGGATGCACCGATCTATTAATAGGAAAAGCTGACAATAAGGTATAATGCTAAATTACAAATAATAAAAAAGAATAAAATAGCTTCAGTACAAATACCTTAATAAAAAAACCTCAACACGTGAGTTTAGGCATCATAAAAATGGATATTAATTTCGAGACTTAATATAACATTAAAAACGTATCAAATTAGTGCTTTTTTTATTGATTTGATTAACTTGACTGAGAATCAGATGGGAAAGTGTATCATCTAAATCTAAAAATATGGGAAATTAACATATATACACTAATAAATTAAATATAATTTATCGACTGATACCAATAAATGAATTAAATCTTATATCAGTTAATAACTGAGATGGCAGCAATACGTTGTGCATAACTAAAATGAATTAATGTAATTATTAATACATTTAGATGAAAAAATCAGTGGAGATTTATCATCATAAGCTTTTCTAATGAGTGTATTAATAACCTGAATTAAAGAAGTGCTATAAGTATTGACATACAGTACACTCACATAAAGCCATATATAATATACAAAATCTAAACTTTTGTCACAAAATGTGGCTATATAATTATTTGTTTAAAGTTCAATAAAGAAGTATGCCCAGCTTTATTTGCATACATACAGTCTACTCACACGGGAAATATATATTATAGCATACCTCAGCTGCTTGATTGCTTGTATCGCTGCAAATTGTCAACTATATTATCGTAAAGGCACGAAAACATTATGATTTTTTTTTTAAATGACATTTTTGTGTAAAGCTGCTTAGAAACAATCATGTGTATTGTAGAAAGAGCAATGCAAATAAAACTATTTGATCTAGATGTGATGATGCATATGAAAGATTTTTCCCTTTGTAAATGTTTTTTAAAATGAGAAACAAAATCTTGATGATTCGTCTTCACATTTTTGTGAAAGATGCAGTTTCTCCAAGAGACAGACTCGTCTTGTATACAAATTTCCTGCTTGTGAAAATTTCCTGTGTTTGCCATTAATATTTAAGAAAACACATATAAATAAATCTCGTCACAGAGGAAAATTTTTTTTTTTAACACATAGCTTCATGGCCAGAAAAATAGTTGTCATAGCAGGAAAATGGAGCCACAACTAGCAGGTGGCATACATCTCATTTTGACCACTTGTGGCTTTATTATAACACACAGAACTGTAAGTGCTGGTCAAGCACTGCAGTAAAAGCTTGTCTGAATGTAATGCTAAGACATGTACAGTGGTGAAACTGGATCCATACCTTCCACTGGTACAGTCACAGACACGCAGCCAGCTGGGGACCACAGATAAACTTTGGTGTTTCCGGTGCAGAGAGCCAGTCGAGGTCTGTGTGGGTCCCAGACGAAGCAGCGCACAGGAGCCGTCTGCTCCAGGACGGCCAGCAGACTGAGTGTCTGCATGTCCCACACCACAGCCTCTGAGGCATGTTATCTGACAGACGTTAGACACAGTATCAGTGGAAACCAATAACAACACACGAGCCTATGAGCCTCAGCTGTCAGGACTTCTGAATAAGAAGAACAATGCAAGGGACTTTCCTAGGAAGCACGGACACCAAATGGCTCTGAAAACACTGGCAGAATATAACGCTTCTCGTAATGGCTACTGCTGCCAACTGGAAAAAAAGGCATGGAGATAGAGCTGAACTACACAGCTAGGCCGAGTTGTTCTCACAGTCACTGAAAACATCTCTGTGCATTATAAAATTGTGATTTCTGGGGCTGGAAAGTAATGAAAATTAACTTAAGTCAAAAACCATTTGGTTTAGTTTTTTTCAGGCACCAGTGAATTTCAGTTCTGCAAAATTAAAATCAGTGCATCTTAAATAGACAATGGCATTTGCATATTTAAACAGCATTTAAAAAAAAAACTTTAAATACAAAACAATACAATGATAATGCATTAGTGTTTCACCCATCTAGTGTCTTGTCTGAATATAAATGTTTGCAGTTACTCTCGTCTCTAAAATATTTCACTAGCTAGAAACTGCTCTTTGTGAGCTATGAAATATAGAAATCTAAAATCTAGTACAGTAAGTTCACATTCAGGATTCATGACTGCCTCACCATTCTTTGTAGCAAGGTAGTGATTATCAGCACTGAAAGCAAGAGCGGAGACCGATTTTCGGGTTGGCTCGGAAAATGTTACCATTTTCACAATCTAACTGGACTAAAGCTTACAGGTTATGTGCATTAATGCTAAACCCTGATTCACACACTTTTGTAGCATTTCATTTTTTACCTTGAAATCCACTTACACGTGCTTTTAGAAATGCCACGAATAAAATTTTAGTGGAACTATTTCTTTTTTTTTCCTCATTTTGATTTTGGGTTAAATGTAGCCTGGACATGTTTTCATGGAATTTTAACATAGCCCCCCAAAAAAGGGATTTTTTTGTATTGTACCATTAAAATGTCTAAATGCACATTAAGTTTTTCAGTCCGATTTTCATGAGAGCACCTGGAAATTTGGTTTGGTGCTCACACTGCACATAGCATGACCCATAAAATATAACTATAAAAAAATAAAATGATTAATAATAGACATAATAGTATTAATGCCCTTTATTCGTTTAGTTTTTGAATAAAATAATAAACAAAATAGTGTGACAGTATTTATTATTATATTTTAAAATAAAAAGGTAAAAATATTTAAAAAAAAAGTTTAAATATTAAAAAGATAAAAAATATTTTTTTTATAGTGCACAAAAAAAATAAAACTAATATTTAAATTACATTTAAAATTAAATTAAATTAAATTCATGCATTTAGCAGACGCTTTTATCCAAAGCGACTTACAGTGCATTCAGGCTATCAATTTTTACCTATCATTATATTATATATTTACACATTCATTTCTTTTATTTCTTTATTTTCAAACCTAAAATCAGCAAGCTTTTATTCTGTTGAGTTGCCATCAAGAAATTATAGACCTATGCATATCTGGTTTTGAAGCAAGTCCGTGAATGATCACCAACAGTTATTTAGTTTTGCTCTGAAACTGACAGTGCATAAATTATTTAAATTCGAATAAAAATATTTTACAGTATTATAGTTTTTCAATCTAAAATGGTGATTGTGTACGAACAGCTGTCAACCAGCGCATTTCTTATTTCACCTCTTACTTGCATCTCTGTCTATATGTAATTTGACTTGATAACCTTGGCATATAAACAAGTTGCTGAACTGGTGTTGATCTGTCAACTAATATGTGCTCAAATGTTAATGCGCTTAAGTTCATGATGCATAACAAGAAGTTTTTTTTTTTTCCCAGCTTAGTTTCAGTAAATCTGGTCTTCTTTCCTAGAACCACTTTCTGTGTAGTTTAAAGGGTAAGTTCACCCCAGAATGAAATTTGTCCATCATCTACTTACCCCCGTAGCATCCTAAGTGTGTGTGACTTTCTTCTTTCAGAATAATCCAATCGGCATTATATTAAAAATTGTGCTTGCTCTTCCAATCCATTCAATGGGGGTAAGCGGGTGTTTGTTGTCAACAGTTCAGAAGACGTGAAATAAAGTGCACACATCTGTAATAAAACATCCCTCACATGGGTGAATAAAGGCCCCCTGTAGCAAATCCATGCGTTTTTGCAAGATAAATATAAATGAATCAATGAACAATGCATCGAGGGTGACTAGGAGATGGACGAATTTTCATTTTTGGGTGAACTAACCCTTTTATAGACACCCTCCTCACAATTATAAACAGTTTACCTACCAAGAAATGAATCCTATCAAGAAGTGTGAAACTCACACTTGCTCTGTGTGCTAAATAGTGAATTATCCACTGTCAGCTGATGAATAGAAAGATCCTCACTGCCCACAACAGGTTTTTTCCCTACTTCCTTAAATACCACCTAGAAAAGAAAAAAAAACTGCATCAGATTATTCAACTCGCAAAAAGGCAATGACTTTCTTATTTTTAATATTTTCATAATGGTCTAGTTTGTGCAACCCAGGCTCATTGAAAAAACGCTTCTGTAGTAGTGCTGTCAATCGGTTTAAAAAAATCTGAATCAATCCCACCTAACTTTACATTTTTTAAATTAACTTTTATATTGCAATATTTTAATTCAATCTTCAAATTAATGTAGAAGCACAAAGAACAGTATATTTGTAATATTTGTTTAGAAGCATCTTTTTTCATGACTGAAGGCGAGTGTCACTGCTGATGTCTCTATGAAATAGTTTTACCCCTAATATTTAACCACTGACTAGCCATTCAACATTACAGTAGTATTGAGAGCTATCAATTTTAACTTTTATAAGACTTTTAAAAATAACATTTTTCGAATTTAAATGAATTTAAAACAATCTTCGCATAAACCCATTATAACAAACGTCATATTCAGCTACCTGTGCCCTTCAGCAAATAGGAAATATACAGAAATAGAAGTTATCAAACACTAAATTGTAATTTAAATAAAGATTCATCCTTAAAGCTACACAAGTGATTGATTTCTTTGTGTTCTGATTAACAGGCATCACAGCAGCTTTTATAAGGTTATTTCAGCTGCTATTACTTTAAAAGCTGCCGCTGCTGAACATGGCGCAGATCTGACACGCATCAATTTTTTTCTTAACTCTTTAACTCTTTACCTGACTTCAGGTCTCAAAAGTGTCTACTGATGAGGTGATGAGTTCTTCTACTGAATCTCCCTCATCACCTGTAGCTTTTCCGTACTCGTGTGACTTGCGCCTGGGGTAAGGGTAAAGTTGAAGTGCGCTTCTGAAAATCTCCCGTTTGATGTGTTCGTAAATTACTTTATGTGTCCAAATAAACACAATTCATGTCAAGAGAAAAAAAAAGAGACAGAAGCAGCAGTTGTGAGTGGGGTGGCCAACCCCGGCTCCGCCCCTGTGTTAATTACATTAAATATTTTTAATGCCATACTGAAAAAAATAAATAATTGCCTGCGTTAACATGCTAATTTTGCCAGCACTATTCTGTGCTGCACTATATAGTGACATTTATGCAAAATGATAGTACGTTGCTTCTGGCACATTTTTTTTTACATGGAGACTGGCATTAAAAGTTTGTTTTTTGTTTTATCTAGCAATGTTTTATTACATCGTCATACATATTATGGCAGTCTGGAAATGAAGTTTCCTGAGAATGGCCCTAAAAGGTTAATGCTCTATCATGTTTTACAATACATACCTAAAGGCTCTCCACCGCAAGTGTAATGCTGTATCAAGTTTACTACGTCAGAAAAGCCATACATATGGAGCTGGTTATGTGATGCAAACTTTAAAATGAATTAGTTTTGAGGTTAATAGTCTCTATTAATGGATAATCTGCCAGTTTAATCATAATTTCTGTGAAAAGGAATAAAAATTGTTGTTCATTTAACTGCAGAAATTGTATGTATAGGAATGTTTGTGCACTTTTGGCACATTTTTCCAATGAGCCTGTTTAGATTTAGAAAGATGTCTGGAAAACGAATCATCCCTGTATAATTTGGCTGATATAGTAATTTGTACGTCACGCCATTCGGACGTTCACAAAAAGGCATGTAACTGAAATAATTAAAGGCCGCTACTATGTTTAAGTATCTTAAAAATGCTCATAGCCAACCAAAGACATCAGTCTACATGCAGAGACAAACCAACAGTTTAAAAAAAAAGAGTGTATATTCAACAAATACAGTGATAAACTAGTGGATTTTGTTATACCAGTGCAGATTAAAGTAAAGGTAAGAGTTTTCTCCTCCAGACACCTACAGCTTTGGTGTTCATGATGGTGGCCGGATGCTCGAATTGTGTGATTTTTCTTCCAGGTGATATGATTCAGGATCCGAACCAGATGGAAAGCCTATTAAAACTCTCTTTTAAACAGATTCTATTATATAAAACAGATATGTTTCTTGAAGAGATTTCCTACCTTCTCATCGTAGCTTGCCAATGTCCAGGAACTGGCCGCTGGGACTCCAATGGATAGACTTTATGCCTAGAGACCACTCATAAGCACTGTAGGAAGACAACAGAGGGCCGTCCAGCGAATATAATAGAATTTTATACTGAAGAAAGAAACAGGGTTAATCTGATTAGTTAATACTTCGTAATTTTAATGTGTGATGGAAATGTTTAATGTAATGTCCTCAGAAGGAGTCAGAATAAAGGTATGTTCTATATACAATGTTCAGAGAAGTGCAGACTAATGATGCTCAGATCAAAGACTATAACAATAAGATATATATAAATCTTTCAGTTCAGGAGGCTCTCTTGGTTGTTGTGATCACGGAGCTCCCGACCAGGATTAAAACTTTATTCCTATGAAGAGTAATTTGGGAGTCGTGCGCGAGAGAGAGCCTATGGAATCACCAATAATCGAAAAAATATACTTTCAAACATACTGATAAACTAAGGTTAAATATAGAAATACTTTGTTTAAAACAGCTAGTTCATTTATAGTCGGGCACAACTGTCATATCGCGCGTCCTGTGGCAAATCTGCCGCATCTGTGCACGGAAGTTATCAGTCTAAATGTTCTGCAAAATCAGTCAACGGTGAAAATCGACAGTAGCTTTCATTTAAAATGCGGTGCTGAAGTGAAATAGCTGGGCAGTTTGATAGCCGATTATAACAGGCCTCACAATAAAAATAGTAATTATAATTATTATAATTGAATACATTAATATGAGAATATCGTCTTGACTATCGACAGAGACATCTACTATCATCGATATCTCTGACTATCGTCGATACACGATACTATCGTCTATCAGCACAACCATAACCAGCATACAGCTGACAAGGACGGTGAGGGAGAATAGATGCTAAAGATCTCTGTGCTCAGGTGTGATTGAGCTAGTGATAGTAGTTTCTTGACGGGATGCACTCACCATACTTGGGGAGGGGAATTACCTCGAAGTATTGGAATTGCATTAAAAGTATTCAAGAAGGGTATTACCCGAGATACTGTTGTATTATATTTGGGATGGGAATTACCCTGAGGGTACTGTAGTACTGTATTATAGGGGTGCGCGATAAATATCGTGCGATAATTAATGCGCATCTCGTCAGTAAAGCCGATTATCTAATCAGCGGTAAATTCCATGAGGTGTGTGATTTCACATAGAGCAAGCTGTTACTTCACGGAGCCGTTGTTAACTGACTAGCTGCACAAATCCACATTCATTATCAGCGTTTATTTGCGCAGCTAGTCAGTTAACAACGGCTCCGTGAAGTAACAGCTTGCTCTATGTGAAATCACACACCTCATGGAATTTACCGCTGATGAGATGCGCATTAATTATCGCAAGATATTTATCGCGCACCCCTACTGTATTATATTATACTGATAACTGGAGGTTATTCAGATTGTGAGTGGAGATGTCAGATTAGTAGAATTTCCACAACAGATGATCAGACAGGGCACCTTACCTCAAGACAGCTGTCCCACACTGAAAGCACACAGCCGTTAGGAGACCACTCCAGCCCAGCCAGATCTTGAGTCTCGCTTTCGAAATGCTACAGACAAAATGCAAGTTCACTTATAAATGCCAGCCAAGGTTTCCTGCATCAAAAATGACTTATTAATTCTTCATGAACATTTTCCACTCTCTCCGATCAAAAACTTGCACCCAAAATCTAAAGAAGTTGTGATTTTCCGTAAAAGAACATAATTCTGAGACATGTATATTTTAATATTAATAATTCTTATTATATTTTTGTAACAAATGTTAACCTTTTAATAATATTTGTTAGTTTTACTGTATTGTTTATTGTTATTCATTGTTCATTTTAAAGGTACAATTTGTAAGATTTTTGCAGTAAAATATCCAAAAACCACTAGGCTAGTGTTATATATTTTGTCCAGCTGATTACTGACAACATCTCTAATGTTTTCAACTACTTGTAAATTATGAGAAAATCCCCATCTAAACAGTGACACGGTGCATTGCAGTCGCCTGTCAGTGACGTTAGTCACCCTTTGTTACCGCCTTTACTGACGTAGAAACCACGTGACAACAGTGTCGCATAGTCTGATCGCGTCTTTGCATTGACTTTGAATGTAATCTACTCGCGCAAATCGTTGAACTCGCGTTAAATCCATGATTTATCTTTCCGTCTGATTGATGACCGTCAGCGGTTGGGTAGAAGACAACAAATCCCATCCTTCCACGCTCCTCCTTAGCGTCATCAAACCACACGATTGTTATTGTTTTGGTAGTGCGCCCTCTAGTGGCAGGTCCTACAACCTGTACCTTTAACTAATGAAGTTAATTAATGTTGACAAATGAAACCTTATTTTTAAGTATCACCAGATGTTTAATTCAAGTGTCTGTCATCTGAAGTAATACAATGGTATTTTGCCACTTTTACTGATGAAGACAACAGACATTTTTGTGGAACATACTATCTTTGATAGCTGCACTCATTCGGAGAAGATGCCAGGCATCACACACAAACACACTGATGCAGTCTTTACACTCCCGTCTCTCAGCCAGAGCCATATAACAGCCGTCTGCAGTGAAGTCCATAAGCGTACTGCTGATATCGCAGTCACACTGACATCTACTGACGTGGATGGAGCATCTCACTAAAGCAAGTTGTTAGTTATCTGTACTGCACATAATTATATCATTTGATAGCTGATTCAAAATTTGGGGTCAAGATTATTTTATAGAAATTAATACTTTTATTCAGCAAGGACGAATTAAATTGATCAAAAGTGACACTAAATACTTTAATAACCTTATAAACAGTTTCTATTTTAAAACAAATTATTTTCTTTTGAATTTTCTATTCATGAAAAAAACCTATTTTTGATCAACAAAATAATAAAAATGAAAAAACTTCCGAAAAGTAGTATACCAGTGTTATTTGTAGTATTAGTATCAGATGTACTATTATAGTTTTTATTAGTATTTTGAAATTATTTTGTATATTTTCCATTTCCATTGCGTTTTAGCTTAAGGTTTAATAATTTTGTCATTTTTGTCATTTTAATTAGTTATTGTTTTTTTTCTAAAAGGCTATACTTTTTATTATTTTATTTTATTTTATTTTTTATTTTTTGAGTACATCATGAAAATGAGTTATGTCGAATATCTGAATCCACACAGTGGCAGTAATGCGTGAAATGAATTTAATGTCTTCTGCAGTGTAAGTTCACTTCATGCTGACAGGTGGTTATGAGGACTATGTGCTATTTCCCTGCTGTCTGTGAGAGCTCATGCCTGGCTAGACATCCAGGGACGAGACTTACATTACAGATAAATACCCACATGATTCATGTTTCTGTGACCCTGTCCGTACATCTCCTCTCCTACAAACATTTACAAAACTAGTTAAACCACCGGCTCACATACACTCACTCACCTTTCTGGCAGGCTTTAGGATACTTGATGTAGGATACATATTTTGTGCACCGGGACCAGACAGTGACTCTCAACTGTGAGGACAAAGACACATTTTTTTTTTTATTGAAATATCTATTTAATTTAACTATACAAATCCAATTCGCGCCTTCAGGCCATCAACAGTGAAAATTATTATTTATCTTTTTGTTTTGACTAGCAGAAGTTCTGAATGGCCACTAAAAAAAAATAACTAAAATTTTAGTAGCTAAAATTTCTGGTCAGTGAAAAAGTAACATTTGAAACCCTGAATACGAACATAACTCCATGTTGTTTCAAAGCTTTTTGTGGAAGTGGCTCTTATGAGTCAAAGAAGACATGTTAAAATATTTCATCAGACAACTAAAACATCGAGTCAAATGCATTGTGGGGAAACATTATTATACCTAGTGTAAACACTAATGAGAATGTGCCCTACATCAAGTACATGAGCAGTACTGAGTAAATATTTGCTTTTACAGTTGTTTATGAATGACTGCTGTTCTAGTCTATATTTTCAAGTCATCATTGGACTGTAAAATGCTAAATTAAGATTTCTTGACCTTAAGCCAAGAGTACGATGTTCTTACATGTACACAAGGCAGTAGAACAGACCAGTTATTGTGGCTACAAACTCAAGTAAATGTGCTTCTCGTGTTAACACCTACTCAGTATTCAATAAACTGGTCTGCCTTTATGAACAACACGGCTCGCAAAGTTTGCTGAGGCCAACACATACAGTATTAGATGTCTAATATGTGCTTGCCACCTATATATTGTTCAGCTGACATCCTCTAGGTGGCACACTAGAGTAGCAAGCTGACTTGAATGGCCTGTGAATCCAGTTTTGTCTAATTTTCTACTATTTCAAACACATTGCCCTTAGACACCCTTGATAAGCAGCTGTATAAATGACCATTCATAAATACTGGATGTGCTGTCATTAAAGCGGAGTGTTTACGGTTCATGTCTGGAAGCCTGTAACAGAGATATCAGATGGAAGACGACAGACAAAGAGCAAGAATTCCAGACAGACAGACACTTCATTCCGAGAGCACGGTGAACATACACACACACACACACACACACACACACACAGCTGTCAAGCATCTCAACACCTGTCAGTAATTCTTGGAATCAAGTTCAGGCGACAGACGACTCTGGTGACTCTCAGCCCAAGTGTAATCCAGACAGACAGAAAGAGAGATGGAGAGAGAGTGGCATTGAGATTTCATAATACACTACAGTTGAACAATTATGTGTTTGTTTTTCACATTAATGGTGGCACTTTAGTTTGGGGACCAATTCTCGCTATTAACTAGGACTTTAACAATAAACTCATAATTTGCTGTATATTAATAGTTAGTAAGGTTAGTTTAGGTATGGGGTTGGGTTTATGAATAAGATCATGCAGAAAAATGCATTCATGTGAATTCTAAGTACTGATAAACAGCCAATATGCTAGAAATATGCAGGCTTATAAACAACTAGTTCGCAGTGACATTTAAAAGAAAGGGTTACTGAATCAATACTTTTCTACAGAAAGGATGCATTCAATTGATCAAAGCAGACTGTAAAGACTTTTAGATGGTTACAAACAATTTTTTTTTAAATGCTGTTCTTTTAAACTCTATTCATCAAACAATCAATAAAAAGATGCATAAGTTTCCACAAAAATATGAGATATCAATTTTCTACATTCATAATAAGACATCAGATATCAGCATATTAGAGTGATTTCTGAAGGATCCTGTGACACTGAAGACTGGAGGAATGATGCTGGAAATTCATCTTTGATCACAGGAATAAATTACAATAGAAAATAGTTTTTAATTGTAATAATATTTCACAATATGTAACTTTTATTTATTTATTCATTTTGGTTATATTTATTATTCTATTATTCTTTATGTCTTTATGCTGTAATCACTGGGTTATTTTGAATTGGCTACACTTTCAGTATTATTTGGACATCTTTTTCAATATTTTGTTTGTACTGTACTATTGTTTCCCTTATTGTAACTCAGGTTTGTTGAAGATTATGCCTTTCCAGAAAATTAAATAAGTTTATATATATATATATATATATATATATATATATATATATATATATACAGTGTTGGGAAGGTTACTTTGGAAATGTAATAGGTTACAGATTACAAGTTACCCTGTTAAAAATGTAATAGTAGTGTAACTTTTTCAATTACTTTATTAAAGTAATGTAACTTATTACTTTTGAGTAATTTTTGATTACTTTTCTAAATTTGTGAACATTAAAGAATAATAAATAAAAGCATATACATCAACTCAAATACAGTTATCTAATAAGCATGTGACGTATTCTGTGTAATAAACTCCTGAAACATTGGTGTTTTTTTAAACTGCTGTCTCTGTATATGATGATAGTTTTCTCAAAATAAGTAAAATGCACATTAAGTGACACAAAGCAGTTCTAGAAATTATGTTTATGTGCTCGTGTACTCCTATATTGAGACAGCAGAGGTTGAAAACACTGCGAGCTTCAGTAGGCCTATGTGTAGTAAATGAAACCATGTCTTTGCCATTAATTTACAGGAGGGGCGGACTGGGAAAAAAATTCAGACTGGAAAATTCAAACTCATACAAACAAATTCATGGACAAAACTATTTTTTGTATGGACCTGACATAAAAAAAGGTTTAAATCTTTAATTTGGGGACATGCAAAATAATTAAAAGTTCTCTCCTGAACTGCACCTTCACTTCCATTTTTCTCTTCAGTCTCTTTATTTTGCCCTGTTATCCCTCTCTCTCATGACTTTAATACTCAAGATTGAACAAAACTATACTTTACAATACAATACTCTACAATACTACAATATCTTTATAGAAAAATCCTAATACTGTACACGAGTCATGTTTTTCCCTTACAAAAATTAACCTTGCTTTTATTAGCCTATATAAAAGTAAAATAACCTTGTTTTGTTTTTGTTTTTTTGCAAATGGATTTGTATTTATTTTTAAATAAATACATTTGTAAAATAATTTTACATTTTTGGTTATCACAGTTAAACAATAGTAACCATTTTCTTGGATTTATAGTTAAATATTAAAATGTTAATTTTCATAAGGGTTGTGTTGTTGTCTGTCGTTGTCAGGAACACAACTGGACACAGATGCAGGTTACAGTGCGAGACCAATTTATTCAAAAAGTCAAAAGAAAAGCTCCCTCCAACGAACAAAAACAGGCCGGGAAATGAGGAAAAAGGTCCAACAAAAATAAGAGACTTCAATGTCCTTGCAAAAATGCCCGGCAGGGGGAGCCCAACGGCGCGGCCGCGTAGAGAGCGGTGAGGGGAGGAAGCCACGAGAGAGCCAGTGACGGAGCAAACAAAACTCTTCAGAAGTATGCCGGTGCCCGGTCTAGGAAATGAGGGAGGGGAAAAATAGAAAAACAAAACAAAACCAGTAGCAGCAAACAATGGCACGACAGAACAAGGCTTGACAGGATCAGACAGAAAGACTACACCGGGACTATTGACGAACAACGATCTGGCACCGATAGGCGCGACAGACGAGAATAAATAGAGCAAGAGATGAACAGACATTGAATTCAGGTGAGCGGAGTCAAACAATTAGAAGCGGAAACAGTAGTGATGAGGGGGAGGGAGGAACGCCACAGATAGGTGCAAGACGAACGATCAAAACCAAAACAAAACACCATGTGCACACGAGCTGCAGACATATACAGAAACACACGCACACACCGAAGAACGGGGTGATCAGACAGCGGACATGACAGTACCCCCCCTCCGACGGACGCCACCAGGCGCCGCAGGAAGGGGCTCACCTCGTCGCCGGTAGGAGTCCTCGACCAGTGTCCGATCCAAGATGTCCCGGGCCGGAACCCAGCTCCTCTCCTCTGGGCCATAGCCCTCCCAGTCCACAAGATATTGAAAGCCCCGACCCCTACGTCGGACATCTAGCAACTTCCGCACCGTATAGACCGGGGAGCCATCCACTAGACGGGGGGGAGGGGGGGTTGGGGCAGAAGGAACAAGAGGGGAATGGAACACAGGTTAAACCCTGGAAACATGGAAAACAGGGTGCACCCGACCAAGCGTGGTAGGGAGCTTGAGCTGTACCGCCGCCGGACTCAGGACCTTGGTGATCCGGTATGGGCCAATGAACCTGGGTGCCAACTTGCATGAGGCTACCCTGAGAGGCAGGTCCTTGGTGGAGAGCCATACCCGTTGACCACACACATAGCGGGGAGCAGGAGTCCGGTGACGGTCGGCCGCTGCTTTAGTCCGCCTACTAGCCTGGGCCAAGGCCGCCTTAGCCCTCTTCCAGGTGCGTCGACACCGTCGGACGAAGGCCAAAGCAGACGGGACCGCAGCTTCGGGTTCCTGTGTGGGAAACAAGGGAGGTTGATAACCGACAGAACACTGGAATGGGGACATACCTGTGGCAGAAGCTGGAAGGGAGTTATGGGCGTATTCTACCCAGGATAGCTGTTGACACCAGGAGCTGGGATTTTGGGATGCCAGGCAGCGAAGAGTACATTCCAAATCCTGGTTTGCCCGCTCAGACTGCCCGTTGGTCTGGGGATGGAATCCTGAAGACAGACTCGTAGAGGCCCCGATCTGCCGACAGAACTCCCTCCAAAACCGAGAGACAAACTGGGGACCCCTATCAGAGACCACGTTGACCGGAAGACCATGAATCCGGAACACGTGATCAACCATCACCTGAGCAGTCTCTTTGGCTGAGGGGAGCTTGGGAAGGGGAATGAAATGGGCCGCCTTAGAGAAACGGTCCACCACCGTAAGAATGACGGTGTTACCCTTAGATTCCGGAAGGCCAGTGACAAAATCAAGGGCCAAATGTGACCAGGGGCGAGAAGGGATGGGCAACGGGTGGAGCAGACCAACGGGAGGCGCATTGGAAGTCTTGTTCTGAGCGCACACCGAGCAGGCAGCCACGAACTGCCTGACATCCTTGGCCATGGATGGCCACCAGAATCGCTGGCGGATGGCAGCCAGCGACCTCCGGACTCCTGGATGACAAACCAGCCTGGACGAGTGACCCCATTGGATGACTTCAGAACGCAACTTGGTGGGAACAAACAGATTACCCGCTGGACCCCCCTTCGGCACAGGCCCCTTAATTAGGGCCTCCTCTACTCGTCTCTCGATGTCCCAAGAGAGGGATGCCACCACCACCCCCTTGGGCAAGATGGTGTCTGCTGACTCCTCCCTCCC
Source organism: Carassius carassius (assembly GCF_963082965.1). Classification (NCBI taxonomy): domain Eukaryota; kingdom Metazoa; phylum Chordata; class Actinopteri; order Cypriniformes; family Cyprinidae; genus Carassius; species Carassius carassius. The sequence continues at coordinate 4,570,673 of NC_081788.1, forward strand.
AGGAGCCTCGAAGAGACGAGAAAGAGCATCGGGCTTAACATTTTTGGACCCGGGCCTGTAAGACAGCGTGAAATTGAACCGGCCGAAGAAGAGGGCCCAGCGAGCCTGTCGGGAGCTCAGCCTCCTGGCCGAACGGATATACTCGAGGTTTTTGTGATCCGTCCAGACCAGGAAGGGCCGAGCTGCGCCCTCCAACCAGTGACGCCACTCCCCCAAAGCCAGCCTGACCGCCAACAACTCCCGATTACCTATGTCGTAATTCCGTTCTGGGGGACTCAGGCGGTGGGAGAGGAAGGCACAGGGATGCACCTTTCCGTCCTCGTGCGACCGCTGAGATAGGACCGCGCCCACTCCGACATCGGAGGCATCCACCTCAACAATGAATTGACGTTCAGGGTCTGGAATAGACAAGACAGGAGCAGAGATAAAACGGGACTTTAATTTATCAATGGCCTCCTGTGCCCCAGTATTCCACTTGAACGGTACCTTGGGAGAGGTGAGTGCCGTTAAAGGTGCAGCAATCTGACCAAAGTTCCGGATGAACCGCCGATAGAAGTTGGCAAACCCCAGGAACCGCTGCATAGCTTTACGAGAGTCAGGAGCTGGCCACTCGGCAACGGCCCTTACCTTACAGGGGTCCGCTTTGATCTCCCCCGCGGAAACAACGAACCCCAGGAACGGAACCGACTGGGCATGGAAGACGCACTTCTCCGCCTTAACATAGAGCTGGTTCTCCAGCAGCCGTTGTAACACCTGGCGAACATGCTGAGTGTGTACCTGCAGAGATGGGGAAAATATCAAGATATCATCAAGATACACGAAGACAAAGCGATTCACCATGTCTCTCAACACGTCGTTAACCAGGGCCTGGAAGACAGCTGGGGCATTGGTCAGACCAAATGGTAGGACCCGGTACTCAAAGTGTCCCGTGGGTGTGTTGAAAGCTGTCTTCCACTCATCCCCCTCACGTATGCGGATTAGGTGATAGGCATTCCGAAGGTCTAGCTTGGTGAAGACCTTGGCTCCCTGCAATAGCTCAAAGGCAGACGACATAAGAGGCAAGGGGTACCTGTTTTTAATAGTGATGTCATTCAGGCCTCGATAATCTATACAAGGACGCAAGGAGCCGTCCTTCTTCTTGACAAAGAAGAACCCAGCACCTGCAGGAGATGAAGAGGGTCGGATGAGACCGGCTTTGAGGGATTCATTAATATATTTGTCCATGGCCTCTCTTTCAGGACCTGAAAGGGAAAACAAGTGACCCTTGGGCGGAGAAGTGCCTGGGAGGAGCTCAATGGCACAATCATAAGGGCGATGTGGAGGTAAGGAGGTGGCCCGGGACTTACTAAACACCTGGCACAGGTCGTGGTACTCCACCGGGACCCCCTTCAAATCAGCAGCCTCCACCTGCAAGACAGGACACACAGACACAGGGAAAGAGGCAGCACCCAAACAAGACGCAAGACAAAACTTACTCCAAGACAAGAGTTGCTGGACCAATCCACGTGAGGGCCATGTTGCACCAACCACGGGTGCCCCAGAACTATGGGAGCACTCGGGGATTCAAGAAGGTACAGCGTGGTCACCTCACGGTGATTGCCCGAGACTATAAGATTGACAGGAGGAGTAGCATAGGAGACAGTGGTGATCAAAGTGCCATTCAATGAACGGGCAGGAATAGGTTCGGAAAGAGGAATTGCAGGAATTCCCCAGCGGCTGGCTAGAGAGAGGTCCATAAAGTTGCCCTCAGCTCCCGAGTCAACCAGTGCAGTACAGGAGTTAAGGACATCACCAAACTGAATGGAGACAGGAAGGAGAGTGCGAGAGGAGGGGGGGTGCAATAAAGGGGTAGCGCTCACCAGGATCCCCCTCTTTACTGGTGAGCCTTGACTTTTAGCGGACAGCCTGCTGCGAAGTGACCTGATTTGCCGCAATACAGACATAGCCCTAGGGCGAGGCATGGCTGCTTCTGTTGAGGAGTGAGCCGAAGGCGCCCCACCTGCATGGGCTCAGGCTCAGTGGTTTCTGTGGGGGAAACAGATGACGACTCCTCAGTCCTCCAGGGTGCACGAACTGCCAGGCGTTGACGACGGCGGCGAAGGCGACCCTCGATCCGCAACGCCATGTTAACAAGATCGTCAAAATCACGTGGCAGGTCCTGAGTGGCCAGCAAATCCTGGATGTCATCCTCTAGCCCAGCACGAAACATAGCTCGACAGGCCTCCTCATTCCAATCGCAGGTAGCTGCCAGAGTCTTGAAATGAATTGCATAGTCTGTTACGGAGCGACCCGCCTGACGGAGCCGTGCTAGCTGGTCAGCCGCTTCCTGACCTCTGGCAGAGCGGTCGAATAGCCTCTCCATCTCCTGGCGGAAATCTTTAAAAGAAGCACAACACGGAGCTTTAGTCTCCCAGACAGAGGTTCCCCAGTCTCTAGCCTTGCCGGTTAGAAGAGTCAATACAAAAGCCACTTTGGACATCTCAAGTGCGTATATGCGTGGCTGCAAGGCAAACACCACAGAACACTGGGACAAGAAGGCCCGGCAGGAATTGGGGTCCCCATCATAGGGTGGTGGGTTATTGCATCGGGGCTCAGGCTCATGGCAAGGAAGATGGTGAACGGCACCACCCTGAGCAGCCTCTCGTTGCAGTTCTTGGATGCGGTTGGTCAGCTCAGCCACTTGGTTGGCTAGAAACTCCACCTCCCTTGTGGTGTTCGTCAGTCTGGCTTCGTGCTGGCCCAAAAGAACACCCTGCTGGGTGACTGCGGTTCTGACAGGATCTGCACCTGCTGTGTCCATCTTGGCCAGATCGTTCTGTCAGGAACACAACTGGACACAGATGCAGGTTACAGTGCGAGACCAATTTATTCAAAAAGTCAAAAGAAAAGCTCCCTCCAACGAACAAAAACAGGCCGGGAAATGAGGAAAAAGGTCCAACAAAAATAAGAGACTTCAATGTCCTTGCAAAAATGCCCGGCAGGGGGCGCCCAACGGCGCGGCCGTGTAGAAACGGTGAGGGGAGGAAGCCACGAGAGAGCCAGTGACGGAGCAAACAAAACTCTTCAGAAGTATGCCGGTGCCCGGTCTAGGAAATGAGGGAGGGGAAAAATAGAAAAACAAAACAAAACCAGTAGCAGCAAACAATGGCACGACAGAACAAGGCTTGACAGGATCAGACAGAAAGACTACACCGGGACTATTGACGAACAACGATCTGGCACCGATAGGCGTGACAGACGAGAATAAATAGAGCAAGAGATGAACAGACATTGAATTCAGGTGAGCGGAGTCAAACAATTCGAAGCGGAAACAGTAGTGATGAGGGGGAGGGAGGAACGCCACAGATAGGTGCAAGACGAACGATCAAAACCAAAACAAAACACCATGTGCACACAAGCTGCAGACATATACAGAAACACACGCACACACCGAAGAACGGGGTGATCAGACAGCGGACATGACAGTCGTAGCTCCCCCTAAACCTATAAAAAAATCTGAATTTTTTTCAGATAAATTCCTACTGTAACATTACAACAGATAATAATGGTGTCCTTTATATAGTATTTTGAGTGATGACTGATGAGCAACGTGCTGCTGCTTGATTAAATAAATAAAAAAACAAAGACAAAAAAACATCTTTACAGATGAAACTGACCTGAAACCCTTAACAGTAGTTCTGCTTCTCTGCTCCAGCAGTCCACTCTATTCTCTCTCTCTCTCTCTCTCTCTCTCTCTCTCTCTCTCTCTCTCTCGCATTGATTACTCTGAGTCTGATCCAAACCGTTTGGTGGAGGCGCGGAGAACGCGCGAGTCATGACTAACACTTCACATTAGAGATTTAATTCTCAAATGGCGGATTCGCAAATGATCGCTTTAGTACATTCCGCAGGCAATTATACAATAATGATATTATATAGTGGGGCAAAATCGGCTGCCAGGCCACCGGGAATTGTCCCGGTTCTCCTGGTGTCCAGTCCGCGCCTGATTTCCACAGACACGCAGAACGTGCAAGTCATATAGGCTATTGCATTTTTGGGGCTTAATATTCACAGACAATAGTCGATGTCATGTTTTGATTCAAGTGTACTGACCTACTTTTGATTTAGTCATCCAAAATGTGGCATATTCCGTCCGCGTTAGGCATTTCTTTTTTATGACTGGATTCTACAAACCAGACTGTGTTTCCGCATCCCGGAAATTATTAGGGCGGTATGTCTCAGAATAGTCAGTGCAATTTGGGAAATAAATCAGTTAAATCTGTATGTGGATGTGTGTAAATATTCAAATGTAATCTCCTTTGTAATCGTTAAAAATTTCATAAGTAACTAATTTAATTACTCATTTTTTCTTAGTAACTGTAACTAATTACAATTACAATAATTTTGTAATTAAATTACGTAACGCCGTTACATGTAACTTGTTACTCCCCAACACTGTATATATATATATATATATATATATATATATACACACACACACAAAGGTATTTAAAAAAATTAAAATGTATGTAATATATATATATATATATATATATATATATATATATATTTTATACCTTTTTGTCTGTATATTAAATCAAATAAATGCAAAAAAATGTATTACAAAATTCGTATAGACCCCACAGGTAGTGTTCATTCAATATTACATGTACTGTCATTTTTCATTCATCTAGATAAAACAGAAAACACCATAATTTTGCACATAGTACTATTATTACTGTATTTTGTTATTTTTGTACTTTATGTCTCACGTTTTGTGTATTATTTATTTATTTTATTTATTTATTTTCCACAATTTCACACACTGCATTTGTTACTACATGTTGGGAGTAGCATATTACAAGAGTGACAAGTTACAAATTATATATAGCAGCCAAGGACTACTACTATAGTACACACCACGGTTCAGAGTAACCTACCCAACAACTGATCAGGAAAAACAATAGTGATCTATTGTAAACAAAAATGGACTCCCAAGAAGCAATAGCTTATAAATAGGGGTCCATTCCACCACCAGCACCACCCCACCCACCTCGCAAGGATTATGTGAGCGGTCCAACCTTAGATGCCAGGACAACCATTCTTTAAATTGTGGGTATTTAGAGTACAGTTACCTTAAGCAGACAAAATTGACAGTCCCGATACCTTTGTACCTCAATTTGAAATGATCCATGTACCAAGAGAAAGGGGTTTAACTCACAGCCGCAAATCCCTCAGGTTTATATCTCTCCAGTAGTTGTTGCTTTAGTTTCTTTTTAAATATAGATAATGAAGCAGATTGTTTTAAATTAGTATCCATCTCATTCCATAATTGTGGACCACTGTATCATACACTAAACCTAGCACTTGTTAAGTACCAACATTTTAGGAGCAGCTTATGTCTAGTGTAGTGTGTGAGAAGATGTATATAATGGAATGAGCTCACACAATCTAATGTTTAACCTGTTGACAACATTGTACATTGTCCATGCATTGGGATAAAAGTTACATTCAGGAAGCTTTAGAGGGTTGTGCCGATGGACGATATCATCGTCCATCGTGATGGCTGACTGACATCACGATGGAGAGACACCATCGTGATGCCACGCCCCCGCCCTGCTGCGAGTCGAGACCATAGACTGTAAAAAATACACACACTAATCCTAGTCTCTTCTATAGACTATAGTTAATCTAAAATCTTTGCAGGAATTGCTCTGTAAATTAAATTGAGAATATTACTAATGCATATATGCTATTTTAAATACTCACTGTAGTCTATGCCAGAGACGTGACGTGTGTTAGTATGTGAAAATATGGTGTGAGACATTTGATCTTGACATTGTTAGAATCTTGTCTTTTTTTACATGTTAAACACTGTACATTTATTTTTAATTTTGTACAAGAAAACAGGCCTTATTAATTAATTATTAGTATCCTATTGTAGTGTCTCGGGAGATCGTGCTCATTGTTAAATGTGTGGCTTTACCGCACTGAAGCGGCAGTTTAAACCCAGAATTCAGCGAACGTCAATTAACTTTTGTCTGGTTAATAAATACCTTTAAAGACAATTTTCCTTGGCCATGATGTCAAATCAACTGAAAGAATGAAGATAATTCAGATAACACAAATTTATTAAAACACAGAAGAACAACAAAGAACAAGAAAACGGGAACAACACTCAGACCGAAACGCGGGATTTACATACATAGACCATGATTAAATTTCGATGTTTCTGGCCAGAAATACCAACATGCTCACTTTGTCTGGTTTTAATAAGCTGCGAATTGGAGTAACTACACTTCCCGCTGTGCTGAAGACCCGCTCTGATGGAGTACTGGTAGCACATATGCACAGATATTTCCGTGCTAATCTGGCCATGAACGGAAACCTTATTTCGTTAGTTTTCCACCAAGTCAGTGGGTCCTCTTCCCCATCGATGGCCATTTCCTGCAGATAAATGGTCATTTCTGACTCGACCTTTTGCTCATCAGTGAGCGTGGCTGCAGCTGCTGTGGCTGCTCTCTTCGCAAGAAGGCTGCCTAAAGACCACTTTTTTTTCTTAGGCACGGTGGCGACGCCGGCATCTGGTTCCTCTCCATCTTCTCCAGCATGTGAGGGACCTGGTGTTGGCCTTGGCAGCGACAGATCAATCTCTTTCACAATCTCTTCCACTATTTCAGATTTTGTAGAATGAAGTTCAGGAGGTTTCATATGGTCCCCTCGGTACCTCGGGTCAAGCAGTGTTGCTTTACGCATCATCCTCTGGGTGGTGTCATCACCATATCTGCCTTCCATCTGCTCCAGGATGACACGCTTCAGGTCGGCTGTCAGTTTAGAATCATCACCTGACTCTTCCAGCACACCTTCTAAATGGGCCAACATGGGCAGCAGTGAGGACACCGTTACGTAATTTTCTCCAGAGAGAATGTCTGTGAAGTCCACTACTGGCTTCAGCGCGTTGTTCACAGATTCCAGAACACTTATGTCTTGCCATGTCAGCTGGGGGAGTGGGCGGCGGCTTTTGTCTTGGGCAAACACACGTTTGATGGCTTGCTCCTGCTCCAGCATTCTCTCCACCATTTGCTGTTTTGAGCCCCATCGTGTTGCACAGTCCTGTCAGTAAAGACGCAGTAAATAATAAAATACATATTAAATAATTTAAACAATAATATATATATATTTTTTTTTACATTTTTTTTTTAAATAATTTTTTAATAATTTGTTCGTTGTTAGATAACGGTTTTAAAAATTACCGTGATCAGTGAGTGCTCAGGGAGTTTCATTTCCACTTGTGCTTTCTGCAGTTCACGTCGCCTTAGCCAGCTGTGCGAAAACGCAGTGTTGACTGCCCGGCAAACCCCGAAAGCTCGGTCTGTGCTAGCCCTCTGTTGCGCAAGCGAGTTGTTTATGGCCAGGTTCAAGTTGTGCACAAAGCAACTTAACCATGGCCATTTCAACTGCCGGATGGCTGCAACAATATTCGCCCCATTGTCGGTAGTTATACAGGCAATTTGTTTCTCCTGTAGTTTCCAGTCATTAATTGCCTCGCGCAGTGCATCTTCCAAATTATCTGTTGTATGGCTTTCGGGCATGAAACAAGTTTGTAAGCATTTGGACCGCAGTGTCCACTCTTTATTTACATAATGCACTGTCACTGACATGTAGGGCATCATATTGCAGCTGGACCACATGTCCGTTGTCAGGGCCAAATATTCTACATCACCCAGCTCTTTCGTGATGTTACTTCTAACCTCGTTGAAAAGGTTTGGGATAGCCGTCTTTGAGAAATATTTCCGACCTGGCAGCTCATACTGTTTATCAAAGGTATGCAGCATGGCCTTGAACGACGGCTTCTCCACTGTATTGAACGAAACCATTTCTTTGGCCAGGAAGCGAGTTACCGCATCTGTCAACTGCCTCCATCTGTCACTGTCGGTTTTATATTTAGTGCCTTTTGCAAAAGCCCCAGTTATCGTCTGCTGGCCCTGGATAGCTTTTTTGTTAGGTCCAGCACGTGCAGGCAAGGTGGCATATTCTGCTGGATGGCGAACACGCAAGTGGTCATGAAGATTGGTCGTCTGCCCATCTTTTGCGCGGATCACACATGAGCAGATCTTGCACACAGCTTGAGTCAGGTCCCTTGGCTGCCCACTCTCATCAGGTCTAAATCCAAAAAATTGCCATATAGGCGAAGTAGTACCCTTTTTAGCAACCAATACCAACGCCATTGTATCAACTCTTTAAGTGGAAGGACGCTACTTTTTTCCCACACGTGCAACCTATTGGAAAGCCCGGATGACGAAATTATAGTTTTTAAGAAGAAAAAAAATATGTAAAAAGATATATTAAAAATATATTAAAAAGTGCACAACTCTTCTTAAGTGTAAGGACGCTACTTTTTTTCCCCCTTACGTGCAACCTATTGGAAATCGCGGATGAGTCATTAATTGGGAAATAAAATAAATAAAGTAATAAATTAAAATAACGAATACTAATTATATAATAACGAAAAATTAAAAATACCCCCCCCCCCCGACGATATCATCGTCCATCCCGATGTTTTACTGTAAACATCGTCAACTGCCAATTTAAGGGACATCGCCCAACCCTATTAGTAGGCCATGTCTATAGAAGAGAGCATTTGTGTGAGAGTTACGTGTGGACCATGAAATAGCTCTTACGGCTTTCTTTTATAATATCAAGAGTTGCTCAATATAAGTAGGGTAAGTGTTATTCTAAATAATATTACAATAAATCAGATGAGGCTCAAACAGAGTCCTATACAGTGAGAAGAGCACGTCTAATTGGAGCACATGTCTCACTTTAAAGAACAACCCCACAATTTTAGATAGTTTTTTAACCAGCTCATTAATATGTTCCTTAAAGTTTATGAATTGATCTATATGTATTCCAAGAAATTTTATTGCGTCCACTCTAGCTCTACCATCTATGTTTAAATTAATGTCACAATCACTGAATTTATGACTACTTGAGCGAAAAACAATGTAAAAGGTTTTACTAATGTTTAGCGATAGTTTATTACATTTAAACCAGGTATCTATTTCTGTTAGTCTGTCATTTAAGAGTTTTTCAAGATGATTCAAGTATTTGTGGGATAAAAACAGATTTGTGTCATCAGCAAAGAGTATTTTATGAACATCACAGGGAACAATGTACAAAATCGTTAATATAAACATTGAACAAAAGTGGCCCCAAAATAGATCCCTGGGGAACCCCAGATAGTATATTTTCCAATCCAGAATCAATACCATTTAAGGTCACATACTGCCGTCTTCCATAAACATAGTCACAGAACCACTGAAGACCCACACCCCTGACCCCGTAATGCGACAGTTTTCCAAGTAAGATTTGAAAATCAATCGTGTCGAATGCTTTTGAAAGGTCGAGAAAGACCCCAATACCGATTCCTTTTATTTCAAAATCTAAAAATGGGTCAGCAGTCCGGCTCTCTCTCGCTTGCTTCCGACTCTCCTGGCGTTTTATACTCTCTCCACGGCAATTACTAGAACAAGAAACAGGTGATGATAATTTTTGCCCAAGCCACTCACTTACCGCTCGTCTCCTGATTCTCTCTCCCGCTGCAGACGTCGCTAAACCACGCCCCCCCGCCACATACCCCCCCCATCCGACTCAGGCCGGGGAGCCATCCGGCCTGCAGCCCCCCCCCCCCCCATTTCTGGAGAGGAAGTCGGCCACCGCCATCTGAACACCCGGCCTGTGGATCACCTTGAACTTAAAAGGCTGAAGAGCTAGATACCAACGAGTGATCCGCGCGTTGGTATCCTTCATGCGGTGGAGCCACTGCAGCGGAGCGTGGTCGGAACAGAGGGTGAACTCCCGTCCCAGGAGATAATAGCGGAGGGTGAGGACGGCGTATCTGATGGCAAGGCACTCTTTCTCGATGGTGCTGTACTTAGCCTCTCTCTTCGAGAGCTTCCGGCTAATGTACCGCACCGGCCGTTCCTCCCCCTCTATCTCCTGGGACAGGACTGCCCCCAGCCCCCTGTCCGACGCGTCTGTCTGCAACAGAAAAGGGAGAGAAAAATCAGGAGAGTGTAACAACGGCCCACCACATAGAGCCGCCTTGACCTGGGTAAAGGCCTGCTGACACGGCTCCGTCCACTGGACCGTATCTGGAACCTCCTTTTTAGTAAGGTCAGTCAAAGGACTGTTGAGGTCCGAATAATTAGGAATAAACCGTCTATAATATCCCGCCAGCCCCAAGAACTGCCTTACCTCCTTTTTGGTCTTGGGATGTTGGCAGGTCGCAACGGCGACCTACAACGGCTTGTATTGTAGAAATATTTGATTGGGTTGGCACAACAGTGTCAGGGATGACTGAGGATATATTACTACGGCCAAGTATCTCATTCAACACCTTCCAAGATTTCTTCTGATCCCCCGAGGCAGTTTTGAGACGATCAGAGAAGTAGCTCGCTTTGCTGTCTCGTATTAAGCTAGTTAATTTATTCTTATACTGTGTATATAAGGTTTTATTATTACTATTTGGATTCTTCTTGTATTTTTTGTAGAGTTTATCCTTCTTCTGGATAGAATTTAGAATTCCTTTGGTGATCCATGGATGAGTTTCCTTTTTATGTTTGATTATCCTTTCTGGAATAGTCATGTTGATAGCATCGATTATTACATCAATTAAGAAACTATAAGCATTATTGGGATCTATGGCATTGTATATTTCATCCCAGCTTTTACTTTGAAGGTGTTGAATTAGATTTGCAAGTGTTTTATTATTAAGAACTTTTGCCTTCCTATTAGTACATGGATCAATGTTAGAAAATATTACACCCGATTTACAACCAGTATTTGGCAAATTTGTTATAATATTGTCAATTGTAGACATACTTCTCTCTGTAACATATGTGTGTTTATCAATAGTAGGATAGAATGATGAGGAGTAGAGGGTATTTAAAAAATCAGTTCCTTTTATATCTTTTTTTTTTTTTTAGAAATGTCAATATTAAAGTCACCCATAATAATACTTTTTGTTCATCTGGTATATACTGAAAAGGAGATTATCAAAGTTGTTTTGTAAATGTTTCATAGTCAGAGTTTGGTGGTCGATATATTACTCCAATGATTAGATACATGCACCACTCGCCATTTTAACTTCTAGGAATAATGAATCAGTGTGGTCATCATCAACTCTCAAATCATGACGCTCCTACCCAGAATAATGACAGTTTACATACAAGCATACCCCTCCTTCAATTCGACCCTGCCTATTAACACAATACAATGAGTATCCATCTATTTTATAAATATCTAAAAGGGTTTGCTCACTCATCCATGTTTCACTACAACCGATGATATCAAAACTTTTTCCTGTGCTAGCAAGATCATCATGATGCTTTTTAAGACATCTAATATTTAGATGCATTACTGAAAAGGAAAAGTCATTATGTTGTTTCAGATCTTCAGGGTTGTAATAATCACAGCTTGTATTAGTAGAGAGTTGGACTCAGTCCTGTCTATGGACCATCTGTTTTCTCAGGTCTTTATTTATGGTCAGCAGCAACAGCTGCCCCGGTGCACAGCTGACTCCTCCTACCACCGTACTTACACTGAACTCAGGACTCCAGCGGGACGAGACCAGACCAATTGAACCCTCGTCTATCTTACAGTACCAGTCCGGCTGCTCTAGAGACCACACCTGAGAGAGCGAATACACAGAAACACCAAGTGCCTTCAGAAACAAACACATCTGAATCCTGCCGAATGGCTCAACATGAAAGACTGTGGCTGGCTTCCCTGGCAAAGGTAAGCTGATTTGGGGTGTAAATTGAATTAGGAGATGTTATGTAATTGTTGAAGAAGGGACAAGTAGAGATGTGACACTTCAGATCATGTGTCTTGTTGGGAAGAAGTATGATGTGACTTTTCTAACTTTTTTAAGACGTAATGGGTAAAATGCAATGTGCAGCTTGTCATACTTGCACTAGTCCTCTTCTGTACATGGCACAGAGGATGAAGAGGGAGTCGGAGGACCAGTCCATGTGCATCACCTGGTCCAGGCATGTGTACAGGTGCACGATCTGAAGGCTGCTGAAATCATGGAGCACCAGGCGGATCTACAGGCACAAATCAAATGTGGTAATTAAAAAGAAAGAGCAAGAGCTGTCTAATAGTACGCAATTCTAGTCAAAATTTGATTTGTCAACACGAAGATGCTAATGGCTGCAAGAAAAACATCTTACCAAATATTTCCCATCTGGAGAAACTCTGCACAGTTGATTGGACTGCTTCAAGACCTCTGACAAACTCATGCTACAGGAACAAACTGTAAATAATGTTAGGTTGTGTGTCAAACCTAGAATTTAAGACAAAATAAACTCTTTAAAGTACTTTTCGAGAATGTAAAATCCTGTAATAACTTTTAATAACAGCACGAATATTACACAATTATTCGGTTTTACAAACAACTAAATGAATCCATAAATTATCTTCTGTCGGCTCCATGTCAGTTTGTTTATTTATTTATTTTTTTAGTTAAATCGAAAGGATACACATCTAACCTTAATGTCTGCGTTAACGGAAGACTCTCTGTATGCGTTTGAACAGTTTACCTTCCTGAGTTTACCTTTCTCACTTGGTCCGAAGAGTTTTTTGGTCTATTATTGAGACATCTGCGGGATAAAACAAAAAAGACACTCAGAGTCAACTCTCTCGATCGAGGAGCTCCAATCGCTTGTTGTTTCCGAAGTGAGGTGTGCGAGAACGTCACGCTGACGGCCAATCAGCGCCGCGCTTTAGCGTCGGTGTCACAGGGGGATTGTGGGAAATGATGTTTCATCGTTTATTTTCTAGAAGCTGAGTAATTGTTTGACGTTTCTGTATTTTATGGCTTTATCCTGCGTTTCAAAGAAAATGCAAAAACTTGTTTATGCTACGATTCTGGACAGTCTTTCTACAATCGAATAAGACTGAGACTGAAGTGAATCAGTTAAGTGTCATTCAGCGCGTTTACATGCGTCCTTAAGCCTGTTATGCAGGGGCGATTCTAGGGTCAGAGCTTTAGGGGTGCTGAGCACCCAATGAGCCCCACTGCCACCACCCACCCTCTTTTCACACAAAAACAAAAAATATGTCCATTGAAAAATAACTTTATCATTTTAACATTGATTCAACTAACTCCAAAAAAAATTTTTGAGACCTTTTCAGAACAACAGCTTAATTGTGAGAGTTCACACAGACAGCCCCCTGTAACAAACACAAAACCTTCTTCACTCAGCTGGTTTTCCTGACCGTTAACTCCATGTGCCTCCTTTTGTATCAACAGTCATCAGATTGGTTACATTAGATTCAACTTTATTGTCATTGAACAAAGTAACAGGTACTTGGACAACAAAATGTAATTCATCTTCTGTAAATTATTTACAAATGGCCATCTCTAACATATCTGGATGCACGCCTGTCTGAACTTTCATAAACCAATATGTTATCAATAAATAATAATAAAACAAGCTTCATATCAAGAGCAAAAAGAAAAAAAAAGAAAAGAAAAAAAAGAAGGTAAAACCAAAAAGTCCAAAATATCCAGATTATTTACAGAGGTCTTATAAAAAAAGAAAGAGAGGGAAATCTTTGAAGTACTTCCCCTGAATCCCCATTTGGCTCTACTTTGGGAGAGTTAATCTATGTCGCCGCACTTTGAGGGTGGCAAACCTGTCAATGACCCTTTGGTGTTCAATTTTTTCAAGCAACTCCTTCTCAATAGACATCACAGCTAGGTGCTGGAGTCTGCTTTGGCCTGTGGTCCTCCTGAGCCATGTATGGAGCTGACGCAAGGCACCAAAAGACCGCTCACATATACAGCTGCTAACTGGTATTGGCAAGGCAACCTGCATGACAGCTTTCAGTGAAGGGAACATTTCCGAATCTAGGAGTTTGTACACTGTTAACATGTCCTGAACTGTACCAGCCTCACTCTTGCGCTTCAGAAAGTTTTTTGCAACTATCACTTCCTCTGCTATCTGGTTTGCCACACACATAGCTATTGTTCTGGAGTACAGATCTGCAGCAGTGGTATCACTGCGTTTCTGCTTCATGGTGTCAGTCACTGCATTTTTGTATGTCACTGCTTGGGCAATGTCAATGGTCTCCTTCTGTAGGTATCTGTGTAAACCTGCTGTTACAGACAGGAGAGTGTGGAAAACCATCAGCAAATACACTGAGGTGAATTTACTGAGTTTTGCCCTCAATCCAACTGCTGTAGGTGTCTTGATTGTGGAGAGGCGCTCAATGATAGCAGGGAAATTATCAATCACTGCAGTCACTGAATGAAGCTGGCATGTCCAGCGTGTAGTTGACAACTGCACAAGTTCTCTTGGCTGCAACCCTAACTTCTTTTGAGTGTCCACTTATGGTGGACACTCACTTATGGTATTACCAACTTATGGTGGTTTACAAGGGAGACACTAAAGAAAGAATGGAGACTTTCCAGCATGTTGAAGAACTCTGTGGCTTCAGAGACAGCTTTGCATGTGTGACATAAAACAAGATTTAACTCATGTGCATAGCAATGCACATAAATTGCCTCAGGGTGCATTTTTTAAAAATGCTATGGCTAGCCTCGCCCATGCTGTTATGTTTAATAAGCTGATGGTGGTCATGTAAACGCGGTAACCCGTTTTCTTTTATCGGAGTAAGATCATAAACGGGTTGACACAGGTAGGTTTTTTTTTTTGCCTCTTACCCCGATTTCGCGCATCATGTAAACGCAGTAACCCGCTTTCTGTTGAAGTGCGCACGTGTGATGCATATTTAAGAGCATCTAGACAGAGCAAATGTTTCGCAGTATGAAAGAAAGAAATAGGCTATATCTTCATTACTCTTTTCATGACTGAGAAAATTATAAAAGTGTTATCATCTCGTGCAGCAGAAGTAGGCTGAAGTGGTTCAGTCAAACGCTGCATTAAACTAAATGAGAGGATAATATGAGCTATAAAAAACCTGATTTATTATTAGTCATGTAAACGCACCTTACTGTCATTGTCAGGTTACGGATGTGCATGTAAACGGGTAAAACTGGATATTTAATAAGTTGATATTTGTGAGCTATCAGTTTACTGGTGTGCATGTTGGGTTTCAGCGACCCCTTCGTGCGGGGTTAGTGTTTCCCGCTCGTGTGCGCCCAAACGGCGGCTAACACCTCCTCCTCCTCCACCCATCCCTCGGCTTCAGCGCCCTCACACCCGCCAGCCTGTTCACCCTACACCTGCATAATCAGCCTCATCTGCCTCTCTCGTGTCGGGCCCTGTACTGTAAGAGAGATTCGAGCTGTGTGGTGTTGTTCAATGGCTTAATTCGCAGCTCGTCTGCTGCTAGTCTGCGAGGGTCAGCTGCAGGTCAAGGAAACTGATTTTGGGATCCAGTGAACATCGCCATAGGTTGTTGCAAGCCAGGAATATAGCTTGTTTGGTAAGTAAATGCAATATAAATACAGTGTTAATGGTTTGTTTGAGCTCTTCACTCTTTAAAAAACAATAGCTAATCTAAGCCCACGGTAGGATCTGCTCTTGTTTTAATCATCCTCTCCAGTATCATTGACTAGATTTGTGTTAATAAGGTGAATTTAGTTGCATTCAAATTTGCTGACGTTTATAATGCAAAATAAATAAGAGTTGAAAATGTTTCAATCCCTCACTTGATCGATTTATTTATTTATTTATTTTTTCATGCACGGAATGCAGTTATTAATGAATGCTTATGCATCTAAAAGCACAAAACAATAAACGCAGCTACTATTGCGATTTAATTTGTTTCATTTTTGTTTGTCTATCAGTTAGAAAATCGACTAGTGACCCACAAAGGTGATACAGTGGTCTGTCAACATATAGCTACAGAAGAGAGATGAACTTTAGAAGAGAGCGCTTTTTCTGCTGTTTTTCTTTTCTTTTCTTTTCTTTTCACATGTGCACAATAGTTCATTAAGCTCCTACCTCCCGTTAATCTGTTTATATTTCTTCATCCACTAGTGTAATGTATATTATCCCTATATTTTGTTCTATTATGTTATAGGCTATTTAAATTATTTTGTTATGCTAATTATTAAAATAGGTTACAGCCTACTAAATCATTTATGCTAACAGTAAAGTAAATATAAACTAAATTACAACGACAAAATCTTATCTTATATTGTCAGTGCATGCAGCAGAGCACGAGGTGAAATGCATGACGGTTTTTGTGTGATTGGTTGTCAAGGGTGCTGCATTAGTTGAGTCCTGCGCTGAATAGGCTACAGTTATGCTCGCGCCAAAGAGTTTGTAGTCTGTATGAATGCTATTTATTATTTATTATTATTTTAATTATTATTTTTATCTGTTGTTTTAAAACATGCTATATATTATCGAAACCCAGCCCGAGGAATAACAGAGCACTTTTTGTCCGTGATGCATTGGGCTTCATGGTTCAGGCTTGCGGCTGATCGGTTTTTCAGACGTTGAGCGCGAGCTTCGGTAAGATGCAGCTTCACTAGTAGCTAATAAATGCAAGGCCTTTGTCAAGTGATAATTCAATTCTCCGCTTGAATCCCTGTCGTGTGTAATTGCTGCAGAGCTTTAGCTGCTCTCAGGTGGCAGCTGCCTCGGGAATACAGCTCCACATCAGTAAACACGCGTGGACTCGATCCTGACACTATCGGGCTCGGACTTGACATTCAGCCTAAACTCTGAATTCAGTTATCTTTCTTTCTTTCTTTCTTTCTTTCTTTTTATTTTTTTTCTTTCTTTCTTTCTTTCTTTCTTTCTTTCTTTCTTTCTTTCTATTTTAATGTAACTTTTTTAATGAGACCTGTCATTTGCTATAAAAAAAAATAAAATAAAACTAGATGAGTTTCGTCAGACACGATGTAGCCTACTATCTTCCGCGAGCCCGTCACTGCTTTGTGCTCGTGCTTGAAGGCGCTTAGCCTATATGAGAAACCGTTTTATTTCTTATTATTAATTTATTTGTTTATTTATAAATTTATATTTTTCTATTTCATTTTAAATTAAGAGGAGACCGGGGGAAACTAGTTGTCATCATGGCGAAGGTGAATGATCTTAACCTCTGTTTTGAGTAAAATAGGTGTATTCTAGCATAATGTTGGTTTTAAACGTTTCTAAAATAAAAATAAATAAATAAATTCTGTTTGTCGTGTTCTACAAATTACAGTTATAATATCATCATATTATTTGTAATAGCAAAACAGGTGAACATAAAACAGCTGTTCCGATTTGCCAGCCTATCCATGTTCGTCAGATTGCTTAACGCCAGGTTCATTTCTGTGGTTGGCATGATTTAGATCAAAGTGTGTTTAATGAACTATGCGTGCTTTATTTACACTACGGTTTTTTTTCCAACAAAAATGTTCAGCGTATTTTTCCATTCCGCAACTGAATTAAAAATAAGAATAAAGCACTAAACCCTGACAAATATTCACATGGGTAAAAATATTGCCAACATTTTATTATTGTATTTTTTTTTTTTATGAGGCCCATGCACTGTTTTAAATATTCTGAATTTCCATTCACAAGTAATTAATATTTTATATAAATAAAATAAAGATATAATAATAAAGATAATACATATATTTGTTCGGCCTATAGAAACATACAACAGTGCATCACAACACAGCACTGTGGTTTTTGTTTTCTTCACAATTTATCTCATTTCACAAATATGAATCAAATGAAGCAGCTTGATGTAACATGTTTAAATATTATCAACAGTGTTTGGGATGTTTAGTTTATTATTATTATTATTATTTGAGTAATTTATCTTGCTTTTTCTTAAAAAAAATTTTTTCTTACATTCAAATTATATAAAATCATTTGAGTGCAAAATCATGACCAATGTTAATACATTGCTAATAAATGACTTTCACATCTGAACTTACAGTAGTTTATGTTTATGAACTGAATAATTGTGTATGGGGTGTTTATATATCAGAGTTGGATGGTCCTCAGCAGCAGCAGACTCTCTTCCTGTGATGTCTTGTTCTTGTGTGGTCAGGACGGTGGTTTCTAGCCTCGTGTCCTGTGAGTAATGTGATGGAGGAAGTGTGTGCTGTCACAGTGGAGCAGTGCAGGCAGGTTCGGACACGTCGAGCATGGCATCTTTATTCTCATTCTGTGCATCCAGCCTCAAAATCTGCAGGATTCAAACTTTAGGAAATGCGTGGAGCAGCAGGGTGGAAATGACTTGGAAATCGAATATTGTGTGTGTTCAGTCTTTAAACAAAGATGCAGTTCAGATTCAGAGAGTTATTTTACGGAGCATGAATACAGAGCTTTTATAATATACCTTTCCTTCAGAATAAGTGTCTATTATAAAATTGCTGGGTCCATTAATGAATAACGACTATGATTAAGATGTAGAATCGTTATATAGTGTTATATACCATTTGGAGGATTACTTTTTTATGTAATAAAAAAAAAATCAATTAAATTCATTAATTCATCATTTCATTTATCTCTTTTTCAGAGTATTCAGCTCAGTTTGATAAAAAAAAAATAGACTCAAAATAATTTTTAAAGGACTAATTCATCCTTAAATGAAGATTCTGTAATAATTTATTGACCCTCATGTGTTTATGTTTTTGTTCTTTACTGTAGAACTGTATAAAGACATTTTTATGTATTTATTAGTTTTTCTTTTAACCCAGCTGTGACTTTCTGTTTTTTTTTGTGTGTGACACAAGATGTAAAGAAGTCCATGTGCTACACTGAAAAAAAAGGAACCTAAAATGGAAATAACTGGTTTTATTTAAGTCAAAATAGTATTTAATATAGCTGAATCAACCTAAATATTTTAATTTAGACCAGTATAAATGGGTTAAATCAGGAAGGATTTAACATTACAATTCTGCAGTAGCTATGCTTTACGGTTGTTGGTTTGCAGTTGCATGAATGTCAGTGAGTGCAGCGGGTCATTTTTGTGGTTAAACTTTGTGTAGCAAAACCATGATGATTTGTTTAATTGCAGGTGTTTTTTTCATTGAGCTCTCTCCTCCACCAAACATTTGACTGTTTTAAAGGTTTCTTTTGCTTTATGCATGTACGTCTGGTAACCCTGGTCTGTTGTGATTTTCAGTGTGATCTGTCCAGTGGTGGACTGTCCGACATTCAAGATGTCCCAGTCTTCCACCGCTGATGAGGGTACAACCTTTGAAAACTTGTGGAGTACCCTGTGAGTTCATTTGCATGCACTGACATAATGCAGTTTATGTTGATGTTAGTAGCAGTTTTCTGGCCGGGCTTATATCCTTCTCTCTGTGTTATTGCAGTGAGCCAGACAGCACATATTTTGAGCTTCCTCAGGCGGGACACTCAGGGGACAGGGTGCCTTCTAGTAACCGCGCTGAGGTCTGCATGGACGTCTACCACATGAGAGACATGAGAGACATGAACGACAACGTCATGGTAAGAAGCCGATGGAGAATTCACTGCGTGCTGATTTACTAACATAGAACACATGAAATCAACAAGACAGGACGTGATAGTATTTGTTTTGTCATCCAATGTAAAAATGTTAAAAAATAGTGCACAATGTAGGCTAGTGTATTAATATGAAAGAAGATCATTTGAAAAATGTGGATAGCTAAACATTTGATGGTCCCCATAGTATGGAAAGAAATGCAACACAAGTTAT